>NC_092747.1:45601247-45901247 GCF_047496795.1 Chiloscyllium punctatum | reverse complement strand
ACTCTGGACTGAGATTTCAAGCTCTCCTTTCCATCAACAATATTGCCTTTACCAGCTTCATATCATCACCTGTTTCTTCCCCTGCCTCAGCTAATTTGCTGTTAAAATCTTAATTCATTCTGTTACCTCTAGACTTAACTATTGTAATGCCTTTCTGGCTGGCCTCCTACATTGCACTCTTTATGAATTTAGACTTATTCAAAACTACCTATGTCCTAAGCTTGTCATTCATCTGTTACTCTTTTCTCACTGACAGACATTGTCTTCCAGTTGACTAATGCATCAGTTTGAAAATTTACATCCTTGTTTTCAAAGCCCTTCACAACCACAATCCATGTCCTACCTGTGTAATTTCCTGCAACCTCTACAATCGTCCAAGATACCTGTGCTACTACAATTCAGGCCCCTTGAGCATCACCAGTTTTAATTGTTGCACTGTTGGAGGCAATACCTTCAGATGCATGCTGAAACATAAGATCTGGAATCTCTGCAAAACCACGAACACCATGCTGCAACACCACTGCCACCTCTCCCCATGACCCACAAAAAAAAGACTTTCCTAATTTCTTTCCTTGTTAAAAATGCTCTTTAAGACCTGTTTCTTTTGGTCAACTGTCCAGATATCTGCAGGCGTTGCTTGACTCAAAAAGTGTAGTGCTAGAAAAGCACAGCCAGTCAGACAGCATCAAAATGTCAGTTCTCCTGCTCCTCGGATGCTGCCTGACCTGCTGTGCTTTTCCAGCACCACACTCTTCAACTCTGATCTCCAGCATCTGCAGTTCTCACTTTCTCCTGTTGATTATAACCTTACTGTGAAGCCTCTTCCAAGGATGCCTCCCTTCAAGAGGTTGTCCTCCTCCCTCAACAAGGATCTCAGTGAGTCTCTCTCTCACTGCACCCCCCAGGTCATCTCCTCTGGCCTGAAGCTCTTGAGCCACATCTTGAAGCAGACCCACTACCACAACCACATCACCTTCCTCAGCACCTGCCTGTGGAATGGACTGATCCCGCATGGTCTCCAGACTACTTCCAGACCATCACAATTTGGACCTGACTAGGACAACCAGTACCTAAAACAAATCCAAAGCCTCCAGAAATGGTTCTCCCTCTGGATCTTCCACTCCACACTTGCAGCCAGGCGCCGCCACCTACTCTCTTTGCAGTCAGCCCTGCCCCAGCTCAGGGCCACACTCTCCCAGAGCTGCAAAGGACCCTTGCTGTTCTTCATCCTTAGAAGAATCCACACGGTCAACAAATGCTTTTTCTCCACAATATTGGACATCCAAACTTTCATGGATTTACCTCCAAACTCGAGATTCCTCAATCATCCCAGAAGCTTCTCCCAACCTCCGGAACCACTCAGATGCCATTAGCCATGCGGGCACTCTAGCCGCCATTATCACAGCAAATGATGACATCCCTTCCACCCCTGCTGACCCACAGACAGCTGCCACTGCTGACTATGCCACCATGGCAATCGCCGGCAAGACAACCGATTCCGCAACTGCCCCAAGATCCACCGCCGCCAAAACCACCATGAAGTCTATCCAACACGTTACTTCCGCCCCTGTAGTTGCTGCCTCATTTCTCTTCCCTTTCCCTTATCCCAGATCCAACCTTCCAACTTGACACCGCCCTCTTGAACTTCCTACCTGTCCATCTTCCTTCCCACCTATCCGCTCCACCCTCCTCTCCGACATTTCACCTTCACACCCACCTTCATCTACCTATCGCATTCCCAGCTATCTTTCATTTACCCCCCCCTCTTCCATTTATCTCTCAGCCCTCTTGAGGCACTCCCTCTTTCCTGATGAAGAGCTTATGCTCAAAACGTTGACTCTCTTGCTCCTCGGATGCTGCCTGACCAGCTGTGCTTTTCCAGCACCACACTCTTCGACTCTGATCTCCAGCATCTGTAGTCCTGACTTTTTCCCATATGTTGCTTGATGTCAAATTTTGTCAAATAATTATCTGTTAATGGTAATTAAGGCAGTTATTTGAAAATCAGGATTCTAAATGGCTAAAGGAAATTGGGATTAAGACATAGGAACAGTAATAAGCCATTCAGTCCATTGTGTCCACTCTGCTATTCAAGAAGATCATAGTTGATCTGATGATCCTCAACTACACTTCCTTGTCTTATCCCCTAACCCTAATTCCTTTAATGATTAAGAATTCTACTTATCTCAGCTTTGAATACACTTAATGACCCAGATTTGACAGCCATCCTGACTTGCAGTAAAGAATTCCACAGATTCACCTGCGTCTAACAGGAGTTCCTTCTCATGTCGGTCTTAAATGGGTGAATCCTTACTCTGGTCCTAGAATCTCCCACAAGGGAAAACAATCTTACTGCATTTACCCTGTCAAGCCCACAAAGAATCTTATATGTTTCAATAAGGTCTCCTCTCATTCTCCTAAACTCCAATCAGTACACCTTTTGTATTAAGAAAATCCCTCCATCAGTCTAATGAGTCTTCTGTGGATTGCCTCCAATGCCCGCATACCTTCCTTTAGCTAAAGAAACAAAAATTGTTCAGAGTATTCCAGGTTTGGTCTGACTGGTACCTTGTACAGTTTTATACAAGATCTCCCCATTTTTATACTCTATTCCCTTTGAAGTAAAGGTCATCATTTTATTTCACTATTATCCACCGAACTTGGATTCTAACTTTTTGTGATTTATGTACCAACACTTCCAAATCCTCCTGTGCTGCAGCTTTCTGCAGTCTTTATCCATTTAAATAATATTCAGCTTTTCTATTCTTCCTGCCAATGTGCATAATCTTGCATTTTCCAGCATTATATTCCAATAACCAGGCTTTTGGTCACTTGCCTAACCTGCCTATATCCCTTTGAAGACTCTATATATCGTCTTCACAACTTGCCTTCCCACCTATGTTTGTATCAGCTACAAACATGGCTATAGTGTATTCATTGGGGGTGAAATAAGTGACCAGTCAATGTCATTATCAGCCCGAAACGTGGATTTTCCTGGTCCTCGGATGCTGCCTGACCTGCTGTGCTTTTCCAGCAACACACTCTCGACTCTAGTCTCCAGTCCTCACTTTCGCCTAATGTCATTATCATATTCCCTCACTCTATTGCCAGTCACCGTGAGCAGTTGACAGGATAAAAAATGGTTGCTGCATTTGTCACAAACTGGTTATTGACATGCGCGTTCTGCGTGCGCGGCTCTCGGGGCCTGTTTGCTCTCTATGGTGCGGTCGCCATCACTCAGAGAGCGGAGGGGAGGGAATATGGCGGTGGAGTCCAGAGTCACCCAGGAGGAGATTAAGAAAGAACCGGAGAAGCCAGTGGATCGCGAAAAGGTGAAAATCGTTCGCAGTGACGGGGGTTGGCGAGGGCTGTTACCTGAGGCAGTAGCGGCGGCCTTGCAGGTTGAGTCAGGTCAAGGCCTGGGTTATGTCAATTCCGGGGAAGTGCACGTTGGAAGATGCCGCCACCGCCGCCGCCGCTGCGGGGTCTCTCTCACTCTCAGACACTGGGTGGACTGACTGAGGTGCCGCGGTCTGAGCTGATTGAGGGTGAGGCCAAGGTTTCTCCTTTCGGCCCAATTTCAACCAGTCACTGGAAATTTCTACATCGAAAACCAGGAGTCTTCTGTTTTTTAAAAAAAAATAATTGTTTTGTTCTGAATGTTTTTCTTTGTGATACATTGTGAGGGTGTTAATAGGGTTCCAGTCAGAACAAGCTGCGAACCTGCACCTAAACATAAAATTGTAGGATTACGGCTGGGGACCAATGTAATTGGGGCAGGGGAGAAACAGGCGGTATCAGATCGGTCGCCTGTGAGCACCTACTGTTTAATTTAATTAAACTAAATTGGATATCGGGCATGTCGTAGAGAGTTGATATGACTCCTATTTTGCCAGCGCTGAGGACAAACTTCTGTTTCCATATATTATCAACTAAAAGAGACATAGCTCATTGCTGTGTATGCAGAAACCACAATGTCCGAATTTTCATCCAGTCTTTTATGCCAGTCCACTTACTACTTTCTTAGTTCAGTTGTGAAACATCCCCCATTCAGGAGATGAAAACGTTAATCTCTTATTGTTTCAAAATAGGTGTGAAATTAAGTGCAGAATTTTAAACAGGAAAGCTGTTTTTTATAATTTATGATTTTTAAAAAGAAAAATCTCAGTCTCACTGAGAACTTTTGTGGGTTTTTTTGTTTCTTTGAATATATTTTTGTGTCACATTAGAAATAATTTCCACAATTCTCTGCTTTTTTTTTCACTTGTGAGATGTGAGTGTTCTGAATACCTAATCTAATTTACACCCATCCCTAATTGTCTGAGCAAAAGTGATGGTGAGATGCCACCTTGAACCACTTCTGCCCTTGGGGTGTAGGGATGCCCAAAATGCTGTTAGGAAGGGAGTACCAAGATTTTGATCCACAACAGGGGATGAGCTTGATTTTGTCGACATTCCCATGTATATGCTATCCTTGTCCTTGTAAGCAGTAGTCAGATTTGGAGGTGCCAGTGTTGGACTGGGATTAGATTAGATTAGATTACTTACAGTGTGGAAACAGGCCCTTCGGCCCAACAAGTCCACACCGCCCTGCCGAAGCGCAACCCACCCATACCCCTACATCTACCCCTTACCTAACACTACGGGCAATTTAGCATGGCCAATCCACCTGACCTGCACATCTTTGGACTGTGGGAGGAAACCGGAGCACCCGGAGGAAACCCACGCAGACACGGGGAGAACGTGCAAACTCCACACAGTCAGTCGCCTGAGGCGGGAATTGAACCCGGGTCTCAGGCGCTGTGAGGCAGCAGTGCCACCGTGCCGCCCACAAATGTACAGAGGGATGTACAGAGTTAAAATCTTTCATCAGGTGGATGTGAAGTATAAGATCGTAAGGCACAGAATTTATAGCAAAAGTTTACAGTTTTGTTATAAATTGTCTTACTATCTTATACTCCACAACCACCTGATGAAGCAGTGTTCCAAAAGCTAGTGCTTTCAAATAAACCTGTTGGACTATAACCTGGTGTGTGTGATTTTAAACTTAGTAAGCAGCGGTGGTTTGGAAGATGTTGGCAGAGGAGCCTTGGTGAGCTACTGTAGTATACCTCTTAGATGGTACACAATGCTGCCCCTATGTCAGTGGCAAAAGAAGTGACTATTGAAAGTAGTGGTTGGGGTGCCAATCAGGTGGGCTTTTGTTCTGGATAGTGTTGAGCTTCTTGGCTGTTTTTGGAACTGCATGCAGACAATGGAGAGCCACTCCTGACTTTTGTTGTGAAGATGCTGGGCAGGTGTTGGAGAGACGAAGTTTGAGTGACTCGTACATGGTGTGAATATATTATGCCTGATGTGCATAAATGACATTTACACAGCTCGAAGCTTTCATAATTTTCACATTTTTTAAAAGAAAGTGATGAGTTTTCTTTGGATTGCTTTCATGGAGCTGTTTGTTTGGCTGTATTGCATGATGTTTGTAATGATATTGGCCAGATATAAGTTCAAATAAATATCAATTTTGGGTGTATGCACAGGCATCATTTCATTCAACCTAATTATAATCAAGAGGAAGTTCAGCCATCTGAATTCAATGAAAGGTGGTGACTATCCTGTGACTATGGAGATACAGATTGTTTATGCAGGAGGTATAATGGCCACTTAACTCCTTTGCTGAAAATATGTTCATTTGATAGATGAGAGTAATGTCTTAGTAAAGATGTTGGGTATTGAAATAACTAAATCTGCCAAAAGGATTAGTTGGCGGTGGCAATGGGATGGGACCAGTGTGAGACAGATCTAGGGCGGAGTGAGTATGCCCATGTGAGCGATTAGAGGATCATTTCTTTGTTTAGCCAAGAATAAGGATATGTTTTAATTTTAATCCTTTTTTATTTCCTGGCTGACTATTACAGTATGTCAGAACCCTCTCAAATCTGCAATCTTAACTCCAAGTTGAGGACCTATTTGGAGGGTTCCAAAAGATGGTAACTGCCCATTGGAAGTTTAAACTTGAGCAACACTTATTCTGACACACTGCCTATGTTATATCTCAGAGGTCCTTATGCCTACCTTTCAAGACTCCTCTGTCTGTAGACCAGGACATCTCTCTTTCACCAGTTTACCTGTCACCTACGCACCAGTCTATGACAGTATTATTATTGGTGACCACCACAGAGATGAATCCCAACTTCACACAAGACTTCATTCGTCATGTTGCACGGCCCTACTACTCTGCTGAACTGGAATATCTAGGATAAAAAGGATTGTGGAAAAAATAATGTATTTCAAGTTCTGTGTAAGTTTTTTTTAAAAGGAGTTCCTGAAAAGTCACGTTGGATATCCATTGTTTTAACAGGGTATTTCTTATAAACCACGTGGTTTTAGGAATTTTCTGAAAGGTATCTGACAAGATTTATGATTGGTAAGGAGCTAGTTTCTGTTTGATGTGGAGGTGCCAGTGTTGGATTGGGTTGGACAAGATCAAAAATCACACAACACCCAGTTGTAGTCCAATGGGTTTATTTGAAAGCATTTGCTTTCGGAGCACTGCTCCTTCATCAGGTGTTAGTCTGTTTGAACAGTGTTTTGCTTGAGATTGTTTGTTTATTTGGTTTTGAGTTGGGAAAAAGACTGCTCTTTACCTTTCTGAAACACCTTGTTGTGAGTCCAGTGTAAAACTTGATTCTCTGTTTTTAAGGGGGTCTGGACAATTTCTTGATAGTCTTTTCTGAGAGAGTTGAGTCCATAAAGGCTTGAGCAACTACTGCAAGAGTCTAGAGATTTGTCTTTGTGCCATCATGTCATATTGACATCCATCTGAACATTCAACAGTGTCACAGAAAAAAAACCATTTTGAAACATTTATATTATCATATTGCAAAGCATTTCAATCAATTCTGCATCATAATCTCTATTACCTGGGTCATATATATTTTGGCATGGAGCAAACCAGATTAGAGAGATTAATGCATGCCTCAAAGACTTGTGTAGGGGGAATGGATTCCTGTTTGTGAGGCATAGGCATGAGTACTGGCAACAGTGGGATTTGTACCATTTGGAGAGTCCTGCAAACCACATAACTATGGAAATACAAAGGATTTTGAACAAAAATGGGATCAAGGGATCAAACTTAGGAAAATAAATCAAAGAGTAGAGAGGAAGCAAAAGAGAAAGGTATAAATATAGAAAATAGTAAGTAGACTGTGACAGGAAGAGATAAAGTACAAATCTAAATAAATCAGATAGAATAGACGGAATGTGAGGTGCTTTGACATGTCATAACTCAAGTGCAAGGCTATCTGAAATAGTGTTCAGTGTTAAATTATCCAGTTCACACAATTTTCATTCTAAGACCATAAATGTGTTTTGTTTAAAATGTTTAACTACTCTTGCCTGTTTGCTGCTGCTCCTCCTCCTCCCCCAACCGTCTATCCTCATACACATACACTCCAATTCTTCCACCACACCTTTCAGTGGGAGTTTTGACCACTTTTAGGTATGAATTTTCTCAACGCCCTGATGTATTCTGTATGTTGCCTTATTCTGTGATGCCGCTAAATGATTATTTTTCCCTCCCATTAAGTTCAGACTCTCTGGTCCCACAGTCTTGTTCAGTTCCTGCTCATTTTAAACTTTTATTTGCCTGTTCAGTATCTGTTACATTTTATTTCAGCTGTTCAGTTCTTGCACTTTTAAAATCTACACTCTGGCTGATCAAATATCACCCTTTTAAAATCTTCCACGAAGATGTTTATCTGTGTATACTCATAAATTTGCATAAGTTCAGCAGCCCCCAACACCGACTTTATCTAGCTTAATCCTAACTCATGATGCCATACATTTAAATCATGTAAAGTGGGTGCAGGAGAGTTTCAGAAATATAAGGTGTCTATTGACATTATTAATTTATTATTAACTTTCAATTTGGAGAGCATACATTGTTTACTTTACATGCTGTGATTCAGATAAAAAAATGATGGATATTTATTAGAGAAAAATACAACTGAATCTCTGTGCACCATTTCCATACTTTGCTGAAAAAAGCCCTTAAATCTTATTAACTTGTGTTTCTGCTGTTAATTTCTTGGACCTAGATTTGACATTTATGTCTATGTTTTGAGTAATAGCAAAATCATTACAGAAAAATGACATTTGGGATTTAATTTTAACTTTCCAAATAGAATTTTGCAAAAGAGTCATGCAATTTATGTTGATTTGTTAACTTAGTTTTTCTTAATTGAATGTTTAAAAATTTAGACCTGCCCTCTTCTGTTGAGAGTGTTCACAACTAACAATGGAAGACATCACAGAGTGGATGATTTTGCTAGAGGGAATGTCCCATCTAGTGAACTACAGATCTACACTTGGTAAGTGTTGTAATTCTCCTGTAAAACATGCTTCCAGTCATTATATGGTGCAATTGTTGTGCTTAATGATGTTGTGGCTTTTGGAAATGGATGTTTTAACTACTAGTCCATTCTGTCTTTATAACATGTTTTGCAAGGAATTTTTTTTAACTAGATTTCATTTCAAAGATTTGTCTGATTCAGTAGCCAACTCCTTGCTTCATTGACTAATAGTTCTTTTGGCCATACCTCCAATAATTGTCAATCAAATTATACAAATCCTTTTCTGATTTCAATTTTCTTCTTGCCTACAATCATAAGATTTGCATTATGTCTCCTTTATGCCTCTGATTCAACCATTATAACAGTTCCCTGCCCACTTTGTTGAATATCCTGAATAAATTTGTCTTAAATAGAGATCAAACAATTTTCAATCTTCCATTTTCTTCACCAAGTGTTTGGTGGTAAGTGTTTGTTCAGATAGTTTAAACTTATTGCCGCCTTTTTGTCTGTGAAGTAGACATATAATATAAAATTCCCTAATCAAGCATATCAGATTGTAATGTTTGTGTTTTGTACTCCTGAGGAGTGGTTTCCTTGGTGAGAAAAGTTGCTCTAACATCTTAAATTTATTTAGAAGTGGCAATTGTTTTCTTTGATCCCTCACCATCCATGGTAAGCTACAATCCAAGTACTGCACATGAGCATTTAATAAAATTATACTTACATTGTTGTTCGTATTCAGGATGGATGCTACACTGAAGGAACTAACAAGTTTAGTAAAGGAAGTCTATCCAGAGGCCCGGAAGAAAGGAACACATTTCAGCTTTGCAATTGTGTATCCAGATCCTAAACGACCTGGCTACAGGTTTGTGTAGCTTTATATTCACCGTTTTTTATGAGCTTGAAATTGAAGGAGTATGCATATCTGGATTGTTTTTACTTAAATTGTGAATGAAAAGACACTATTTTTAATAGAACTTTTCCTTGAAATTCATGTTGTGTCTGGTGATAAATGCTTGCTTCCGACTGCACTGGCGATTAATTGATAGCCTGTCTGTGGAAGAAAAGGAGATTTTCAACTTTGTTTCTGGACCTTCTGAACCTTGATTGTCTTCACCAAGAGCATCCAGAGGAACCTTCTGTGAAGATACTGTTTCTGGAGCAAGCTATATTGGGAAAGATCCCTATGGCATTGGCTTTTGTTTGGTGACCTCTGTCTTTGTAGGTCATAACTTTAGATGGACAGAATCTGAACATTCCACATCTTATCTCTTGTTTACCTTTAAGGACTAATTGGCAAAATGTATCTTTCCCAAAACGATTCTCTACAGGGAGAAATCTATTCTCTTCCCCGCGCGTTTACTTGTTGTATTTGTGTTTGTCTGTGTTTGTTTATGTGCATTTAGAGATTCTTCTTGGTGTTGCCAGTTCTTTTCAGGTAGCATAAATAGAGTCAATAACGTACAGTACGAAAACAGACCCCTCTGTCCAACTCGTCCATTATTTCAGTCCCATTTGCTAACAACTGGCCCATATCCCCCTCAACCCTTGCTATTCATATGCCTTTTAAATATTGTAACTGTAACAGCCTTCTCCATTTCCTCTGGTAGCTCATTCCATGTATGCACCACCCTCTGCATGAAAAAGTTGCCCCTTAGATCCCTTTTAAATCTTTCCTCTCTCACCCTAAACCTATGCACTCTAGTTCTGGATTCCCTCACCCCAGGGAAAAGACCTTGTCTATTTATCCTATGCATTCTCCTCATGATTTTATAAACCCCTATAAGGTCACCCCTCAGTCTCTGATGCTCCAGCGATAACAGACCCAGCCTATTCAGCCTCTCCCTATAGCTCAAATTTTCTAACCGTGGCAACCTCCTTGTAAGTCTTTTCTGAATCCTTTCAAATTTCACAACATCTTTCCTACAGCAGAGAGAGCAGGATTGAACATAATCTTCCAGAAGTGACTTAACCAATGTCCTGTAAAGCCACAACATGACCTCCCAACTCTATACTCAATACTCTCACCAATAAAGGAAAGCATACCAAATGCCGCCTTCACTGTCCTATCTACCTGCAACTCCACTTCCAAGGAACTATGAACCTGAACTCCAAGGTGTCCTTATTCAGCAACACTCCTCAGGACCTTCCCATTAAGTGTATTAGTCCTGCCCTCATTTGCCTTTCCAAAATGCAGCACCTCCCATTTATCTAAATTAAACTCCATCAGCCACTCGAACTCTTGGCCCATCTGATCAAAGGCCCATCATACACTGAGGTAACCTTCTTCTCTGTACACTACACCTTGGTGTCATGATTAGATTCCCTACAGTATGGAAACAGGCTCTTCGGCCCAACAAGTCCACACTGACCTGTTTCCCTCTAATGCACCTAACACTGGGCAATTTAGCATGGCCGATTCACGTAGCCTGCACATCTTTAGATTGATGGAGGAAACCAGAGCAATTGAAGGGAATATATGGGAATGCAGCAGGGGCAATATTTGTGAAGAGGAACAACTCCATTTAAAAAAAAAAGGGTGGGAGACTGTTAAAGTACAGATTTGAGACTGCCCAGGGAATCCCTTATAGATTCAGACATGTAAGTCTCTCTCTCGGTTCATCCCAGATATCATACTCTCGGGAATAAAAAACCTCTTACGGACTAGTTTAATTTTAGTCATCCCCTTTTATTTACCAATTGCATCACTGTTACACCATAACACTGATATCTATAAGCTAAACTAACTCTGTTCTAATAACTTAGGAGAGTAGGGTACCAGCTCTTCAAGTGCCCCAGCAGGCTACTCTGATGTACTGAGACAAAGTGGCTTCCTTTATAGGAGAAAGTGAGGACTGCAGATGCTGGAGATCAGAGCTGAAAATGTGTTGCTGGAAAAGTGCAGCAGGTCAGGCAGCATCCAAGGAGGAGGAGAATCGATGTTTCGGGCACGAGCCCTTTTTCCTGAAGAAGAGCTCATGCCTGAAACGTCGATTCTCCTGCTCCTTGGATGCTACCTGACCTGCTGCACTTTTCCAGCAACACATTTTCAGCTCTGGCTTCCTTTATACAAAAGGTTACAAAAACATTGCATGTTCTTAATTAGACAGGTAACAGTGACCGACAATAATTCATAAGGAAGAAAATTTAATTGACCGGTCTATGCATGCTTGACTAATCACTCCTACAGGCCCTAAGCCATTCATCAGGTGGGGAAAAACATATCCAGCCGAGTTAGGCACCTGCTAGCGAGATAAACTATAATAAAGAGGTACCAGTCTGAGCTAATTGGAGAGTTCATAAGGTAACCTTGCACAGCTCGCATGTCAGATACAATTGTTTTACAAAATGGCTTCTTAGCAAGGAGGGCAAACTTTTGACCATAAAATGGCTTTCTGACAGGCCACTGATGGAATATTGCGTGCAATTCTGGACTCCTTCCTATCAAAATTATCGGAAAGATGTTGTGCAACTTGAAAGGGTTCAGGAAAGATTTAAAAGGATGTTGCCAGGTTTGGAGGATTTGAGCTACAGGGAGAGGTTGAACAGGCTGGGGCTGTTTTCCCTGGAGCGTCAGAGGCTGACGGGTGACCTTATAGAGGTTTACAAAATGGAGGGGCATGGATAGGGTAAATAGACAAATTATTTTCCCTGGGGTCGGGGAGTTCAGAACTAGAGGGCATAGGTTTAGGGTGAGAGGGAAAAGATATAAGAGACCTAAGGGGCAACTTTTTCACGTAGAGGGTGGTACGTGTATGGAATGAGCTGCCAGAGGATGTGGTGGAGGCTGGTACAATTGCAATAGTTAAGAGGCATTTGGATGGGTATATGAATAGGAAGGGTTTGGAGGGATATGGGCCGGGTGTTGGCAGGTGGGACTAGATTGGTTTGGGACATCTGGTCGGCATGGACAGGTTGGATCGAAGGGTCTGTTTCCATGCTGTACATCTCTATGACACATTGTGCCAGAATCTCTTCAGTGTTACGCCTAGAATAATTTCTAAGTTAGGAGCAGACTCCTACTTTTTAAGTACTGAATCATTCTGTACCCGAGGTTGAGATGTTCCCACAAGGTTGCATTTAAACTAATTAATTAGTTTTTGAATTAAACATGCTTTCTTTTCAGGGTTGTGATTCAAATTCAAATGAGCCATAAGATCTAATTAGTTAGAATTGACAGTAGAGTAGTCTGTAAGGTCTGTAGAGTGGTCTGCAAGAACAGCAAGTAAGTTAAAGCATCATCAATATTACCTTTTACAGTGTTTGTATTTAATAACCGGTAATGGCTACTCAATATCATCATAAAGTCGCAAAATGCAATTAAATTCAAAGCAGATAAGCAGTAAGAGTTAATTTTCTACTGGCTTCAACAGCCTCAGCATTAAAATGGTCTCTCTCTCTAGTGTCCTTTTGAACTCTCAAGTCAGGGTCCTGTAACAGCAAAGATGTTTTTCTGTGTCTGCCCAGCTTGCAAGGGTACTAAGAGTACATTATAATTGACAGAACCTGACCATCAATTACAAGGCTTTTGATAGTATTGAGTTTCGTTTCCGGGTCAGAATCAAACACTTTCATTAATTTCACAAGGGAATGGTCATGAATGTTATCACTGGGTGTCCAATCACACAGATTCACTGATGCTAAGGCAAATGTTCTTAATTGTCTTAGAGCATCCTGTTGTCACTTGGTGAGCACAGATGTTTTTATCTTCTGCGCTTGCTCAGAGGTAGAAGACAGAGGGTGGTGGTGGAGGGATGTTTTTCAGACTGGAGGCCTGTGACCAGTGGAGTGCCACAAGGATCGGTGCTGGGTCCTCTACTTTTTGTCATTTATATAAATTATTTGGATGCGAGCATAAGAGGTACAGTTAGTAAGTTTGCAGATGACACCAAAATTGGAGATGTAGTGGACCGCAAAGAGGTTTCCCTCCAATTACAACAGGATCTTGACCAGATGGGCCAATGGGCTGAGAAGTGGCAGATGGAGTTGAATTCAGATAAATGTGAGGTGCTGCATTTTGGGAAAGCAAATCTTAGCAGGACTTATACACTTTAATGGGAAGGGACTACAGAGTGTTGCTGAACAAAGAGACCTTGGAGTGCAGGTTCATAGCTCCTTGAAAATGGAGTCGCAGGTAGATAGGATAATGAAGAAGGCATTTAGTATGCTTTCCTTTATTGGTCAGAGTATTGAGTACAGGAGTTGGAAGGTCATGTTGCGGCTGTGCAGGACATTGGTTAGGCCACTGTTGGAATATTGCGTGCAATTCTGGTCTTCCTATCGGAACGATGTTGTGAAACTTGAAAGGATTCAGAAAAGATTTACAAGGATATTGCCAGGATTGGAGAATTTGAGCTATAGGGAGAGGCTGAACAGGCTGGGAGTGTTTTCCCTGGAGCGTTGGAGGCTGAGGGGAGACCTTATAGAGGTTTACAAAATGATTAGGGACATGGATAAGGTAAATAGGCAAAGTCTTTTCCCTGGGGTTGGGGAGTCCAGAACTAGGGGGCAGAGGTTTAGGGTGAGAGGGGAATGATATAAAAGAGACCTAAGGGGCAACTTTTTCACATAGAGGGTGGTACGGGTATGGAATGAGCTGCCAGAGGAAGTGATGGAGGCTGGTACAATTGCAACATTTTAAGAGGCATTTAGATGGGTATATGAATAAGAAGGGTTTGGAGAGATATGGGCCGGGTGCTGGCAGGTGGGACTAGATTGGGTTGGGATATGTGGCCGGCATGGATGAGTTGGGCCGAAGGGTCTGTTTCCATGCTATACATCTCTATGACTCTCTATACCTTGAGTTTCCCCCTTTTTCTGAGCCTTCCTGCCAGTCTATTTTCTAGTGTGCAGCAAATGTGTTCTATAATTCAGAATTATATTTTAGTCTAAACGCTTAAAGACATTTTTAGGCTATAGACTTTCTCAAGACAACAGTGTATCAGAGGAGATGTGATTGGGGTAAGTGCAACAAGATGGTTAGCACAATTAAACTGTAGGGCTGGGGCTCAGGGACTAACATGGGAGATGAGAATTTTAATTAAAAGTTGAGTTGTTACATGTGGAAACTCAGTTTTTGATAAATCGATATGATGATATTTATTAGTATTGAGCGGTGAGGGAGTGGGAGAACATGCATTATGGAAGGCTTTGATTATCAGACTCACTGCAAAGTGCAACCCTTGCCACTGCCTTCCATCATCACTTGGGTCAAAAATGCCCAGTGGAAATGGAAAATGACTGGAGCCACACCCAAAGTGAGTGGACTAAGAGTTTTTTGTTTGTTAGAAAACGCAGACTCTGTCAGTGAGCAATGTGTGGCCCTTTAGGAGAAATTGCATTAATTAGGCATTTACACAGAATCATTACACCCTGCACATGAAATGCATGCACTGTCCAATTATGTGGAATACAAATCTTGGCCACAAGCAATCTTGGACATGTCATTGATCATGACTGACTGATCACAGTCATCTCTGAAACAAAAGCAATCACAGACAGCCTTAAAAAGTACCACTTGCAGACTTCAATTCGCAAAAACGTTCAAAGGTCTCATAGGCTGCACAAGTGCACAGAGCTGATTTCCTCTCACCTTGAATGGTAACTATTTGTGAACATGCTTATATGCAATGCTGTCCTTCTTGTGGGAGCTGAGGTAAGTGGGCAAGGTTTCAGTAATCCTCCCTCTGTATACATAAAATAAAGCTCTCTGTGTCAAAAGCTTTCCTTCTTGGGAGTTCTCCAGTCTCACTGTGTAGAGGACTAGTCTAAACTGTCATTTGTGATTGACATGAATGACTCTTCACATTATATCAAGAACTTGTTTGGTTTCAGATATTCTCTCCACAGCATCATTGGAGCCATGACTAATGGATCCATCTACAGCAAGGATTATCATCATGACAGTGGTGCAGCAAAGTCAGAGAAAGTAAGGAGGAACAGATGAGCCAGCTAGTCCAGGACCTGTAGCTGCTAAACTGTTGAAGTGTAAGGTCCCCTCAAAATGTGGAGGCGATACAGGAGGCCAAGAGTCTTAATGCTATTTCCTCCAGATGAGTGAGGCACATTGCCACTTTAGACTGATGATGTCCCAGAACACAGTCTCAATCCTGCTATTGAGCAGCGTGGCCATCCCTTCCTAATGGCTGTTAGGGTGACAGTTCAGCAAATTTGTTGAGACTTCTACTCGCTCAACATGGCTTTCCTGTAGATTTGAAAGATGTTCAAGTCACCACAAAGAGTTGCAGTTCTGCTTCAATTTTAAAAGCAGTATCATCCAGGGCAGCATGGTGGCTCAGTGGTTAGCACTGCTCCCTCTCAGTGCCAGGGACCCATGTTCAATTCTAGTCTCTGGCAACTGCATGGACTTTGCACATTCTCCCTGTGTCTGTGTGGGTTTCCTCCTACAATCCAAAGATGTGCATGTTAGGTGAATTGGCCAAGCTCAATTGTCCATAGCGTTCAGGCATGTGTAGGTTAGGTGCACTAGTTAGGGGTAAATATAGGGGAATGGGTCTGGGTGGGTTACTCTCTGGAGGTTCGGTGTGAACATGTTGGGCCAAATGGTCTATTTCCACACTAAAGGGATTCTGTGATTCTATGAATACAGAATGATTTTCCTTTATGCCCCTGGTCCTGGTTAATCCACACTGACCTTTGTCTGACTCCACAATGAATTGGAGCAAGTCTGAACTGACACCAAGCATTCTAGTAGAACATACTGGCGTACCATTGAGACGTGATTACATTTATTTTTTAATCATATCAAATGTTATCAAAAGCTAGACTTTGATGAATAGAATAATCACTTAAGATGAAAGAATGGCCTGACAGTTTTCCCAAGGACAAATTGTCCTAAACTGGTTTAAATAATTGTCTAAATGTGTGTTGCCAAGATACAGTTGGCTTTGAAACTACGAAATATTAAAAATACATGTTCTTTACTTTTTCCATGTATAACAATTTGTTTTAACAAAAAAAACCACCTTCAGTTCATAGTTTATACTTCAGATTAAATGTTTGTGTTTATTGAATTGCCAAGAGGTTGAATCCCAAGGAAAGTGATGTATAAATCTTCATTACATCAGTAACCGAGGCATCAAGAAGCATCTACTTGTGTTAAGGTTACAGGGTAGAGTGTCTAAGAGGAGGAGTCCAGCAAGTCTGTAAATTTGTTAACTAGTGTAAAATGAAATCTACATTAAACTCCAACATAACAATTATAACAATGTAAATAGTTTGTTCCCTTTATAACAAGAGGTTTTTTGTAAGTGGGGGGGGGGGGGGAAGGTGTGTCGGTGGTTGGTGGTGATGGTGATGGTGGTTCTCCCTCAGGCATTTTCTACACTGGGAAGTAGTGAGTGAAAATGAATTAAGGGGTAATTTTTATCTAAAGTCTAGTTTTCCCTTTTTAATTTATCAGTTAACTAAATATTACACTTTGAGTTGAGCAATTTTTTTTAATTGAAACCTTAAGTCTCTCAAACTGAGAGAAACCAATTAATTAATTAATGGCTGGATTAATCTAATTCTTTTGAAGTTTGTCAGTTGTTTTCAAGAAGCATAAGTAGAGGCTTTTCTCCGTGCTGCTTTGGCAATCGGGTGGAAAGTAGGAATTTGTTGAGATAGACGAAGGTTGGTGAGACACTGGACGCATTTCTTTCTTCCCTAATGTTTTCATTCCTGTAGTTAGCTTTTCCTTTGGTACAGTGGAAGAAGCTGATTGGTGACAACTGTTATGTTTTGTATTATTCAGAGTATATAATTTTAAAAATGACAGGATGGCAGGTCAGAGTGGCCAAATGGAGTGTACATCCTGCAATATTTGTGAAGCCATTGATTCACCATTTGTTCCAGATAAACACCCTGAAGGAAGTATCACAGACTGTAAAACCCTGAGCTCAGGATTTCAGAAATGGAACAGCAGCTGGAGTCACTGTGGTGTAATCACAGGTTGGAAGGATAAAGGCAGACAGCAAATGGATGATTGTCAGGCAATCTAAAGAAGAAAATAGACAGGTATTGCAGGAGTCTACCTTGCTTGCGAATTGGTATACCATTTAGATACAGTAAACTTTGTTTGAACCCGCATTCTTGATAAATGGGCAAACATTGTATACCAGAAGTTTACTGTATTATCTAAATCTCCCATGATGTCCAAGTAGTCATTTGAGGGTGTGAATGAGAAGGCTGTCTCTGCCGATAAGTTTTATTTAAGGCAAGGTTGCATTATTATTTATGATTTATGCTGTAAATAAAGCATACCCCCCTGTATTATGTTTCTTTTACTTAGTATATGTTTTTACATTGATTATGTAGACCTTTTGATCAATCAGCATACTCCTAGTCCCATAGGTGCCAGTTAATAAAACATTTGCTGTACTAGTAAGGACGAATGGCTCTTCAAGAGAGTGCAGTTCGAGCTAAGTTGGTGGTACTATGGGCAGCTGGACAGTGGAGGAAGACTTATACAGGAGCAATAGTTATAGGGATTGCATAGTCAGCAGGTCATACAGGCATTTCTATGGGCATTAATATGGCTCCAGAATGGTATGTTGCCTCCCAATGCCAAGGCTAAAGTATGTTCTAGAGTTGTTGCAAAACAAGGTAATCTGCCAGAGGTCACGGTCGACATTGGTATCAGTGACCTAAATAGGAGTGGGGCTAAGGTCCTGAAAGCAGATTTCACTGTGCTAGATTGGGGTGATGGTCCATGTGCTTGTGAATGTAGAACTTTGAAAATTGAGTGGTTGAACACATGGCTGGGCAGCAAGTTTCTGGGGCATTGCAAACTATACTGGTGAAGGTCAGACCTGTACAAGCCAGATGGTCTGCACCTGAACAGGACTGGGATAAATATCCTTAGAAGGGACTTTTGCTATTGCTAGTTCTAAAGAAGGGTCACTGGACCTGAAACATCAACTTTTGTTTTCTCTCCACAGATACTGCCAAACCTGCTGAGTTTCTCTCTCAATTTTGTTTGCTTAAGTTTGTAGAAACTAAATTGGCATGGGGCTGGAAACCTGAGGACAAGTTCAAAGCCAGAAAGGGGGCAGAAATTTAGTGAGTGACTGAAAGACAGGAAGCAGAGGTTGAAAAATGTACAGCACAAGAATTTGGCAGTATTAAAAGGTAATGCAAGCATAAGGAGTATAGCAAAACATAAGAAGTGGTCGACACAGGAATCTGTCAGCATTATATCATTACTATTGTGGTGTCTTGGCTTAAAGAGGGACGATGGATAGAGCTTGTTTAGCAGGCTAGAGGAGGATAAAACAGGTGGGCTTAGCATTCTTCTTTAAATCTTCAATTACAGCTGTGAGAATGGATGCTATTCTAAATGAAGTGTCAAATGAGGCCACTTGTGCGTTAAATTCAGAAGCAAATAAAGGGGCAGCCACACTGCTGCACATATACTATAGATCCCCAACAGAGAGAGAGAAGCAAACGTAGGCAAATTCCTGAGTTAAAACTCAGTTGGTTGGTAACTTCAACTTCCCAAATGTCATTTGGGATACAGACTTCCTGACAGAGAAGGAGGGTACATAATTCTTTAAAATACATTCAAGAGAATTTTTTTTTTAGCCACCATGTAATAAGCTTATCAAGAGAGGGCACATTTTTTGTCTTAGGAAATTAAGATAGGTAGGTGAATGAAATAGCAGTGGTGACCATTTTGGACATTGTGATCCTAATACAGTTAGATTTAGCATCATTATGGTTGGAGGAAAAGACATAACGTGAATAAAGGTTCTAAGTTGTGGTAAGACAGCATGACAAACCTGGAATGATCTGGCAAACTTGAATTGGATAAAGTCAGTGGGAGGCATTTAAAAGTGAAATTCTGGGCACATTCGTAGGCATGTGTCCACAAAAAGCAAGTGTGGTAATGCTAAATCTAGGGCATAGTTTTGTTAAGGGAAGGTTGTATCTTAGAGGCTTGGGTTGTCTTCCTGAGAACAAAGAAAACTGAGGGGTGATTTCTTTGAAGTGTACAGAACAATGATGGCCTTGAATAGAGTGGACAGGGAAGACCTGTTTCCTCTAGTTGGGAGATCAATTATCAATGGACGCAGATTGCAGATTTTTGATGGGCTGGCTGGAGGGGACATATGAAAAAAAACCTTTTCACCATAAATGTCTGGAATTCACTGCTTGGTTTAGATGTTGAAATGGAAGTCCTCAACTTATTTAATAGGAACCTAGGTCTACACCTGAAGCATTGTAACCAACAAGACTACAGACCAAGTGCTGAAAAATAGGATGAGAATTTATTCAGCCAGGGCAGAGATGGCAGGCTGAATAGCCTCTTTATGTGCTGTAAAATATCTGTAGTTCTGAGTGTTACTTGGAGGAGTAGATGTTTAAATTTTCAGGTTACAAGTTGTTAACTAGATTTATTATAAAGCTTATTTGGTTTTGTGTTTGTTATAAAAAGCTGGTGGATCTTAAGACTTGGAGTTTCAAAGAATGAGGGGGCATCTGATTGAAACTTACTGAACACTGAGAGGCCTGAATGGAATGGAGCACATGTTTTCTCGAGTAGGAGAGACTAGGACCTGAGGGAACAGCTTCAGAATTAAGGGACAACTCTTTTGAACTGAAATGAGGGGGAATTTCTTCAGCCAGAGAGTGAAGTTGATTACTGCAGAAGCCTGTGAAGGGCAAGTCATTGGGTGTCTTTAGGACAGAGATAGATAATTCTTAATTAGTAAGGGCATCAAAAGTTATGGGGAAAAGGCAGGAGAATGGGTTTGAGAAAGATATCAGCTCTGATTGAATTATCCTGATGTGCAGGATATGTATATTGTTGGCTGTCAGCTTTAAAGTGGCAGTGTGGAGGTCAGCAGTATGGTTAAGATGGATAGGAGGCAATAGACAGGTGAAGAGGGTGAATAAATTCACTCAACTAATTTTTCACTGTCGAAGGGGAAAGGATTTCTGTCAAAAAAATATATGTTGCACTAAACTATGTATAAAACAAGTTGCTTCCTAATAATATTTTCATAAGGTGAGTTACTTGTTACTCATTTAATATGTATCTGATAAGTTTGAGAATGCAATTGATGCAGAGTTATTTGGTGGCCAAAGCCTTAACTCTGAGGGTGCTTAAATTAGCCTGTTTCTTTTATTCACTCCCGGGATGTGACTGTCGCTGGCTGTCTATCCTTAATTACCCTTGAGAAGGGAGTGGTGAACTGCCTTCTTGAACTGTTACAGTCTGTTTATAGACCAAAGGACACTGAAGAAATAGTGATATCTTTCCAAGTTAGCTTGGTGAGTGGCTTGGAGGGGAACTTGCAAGTGGTGATACTCCTAAGTATCTGCTGCCCTTTACTTCTATCCAGAAGGACATCATGAATTTGGAAGGTGCTGTCCAAGGAGCCTTGGTGAATTTCTGCAGTGCATCATGTGGATGGTGCAAATTGCTACTGCTAGGTGTTGGTGAAGGGAGTGGGCAGTATTCCACCACACTCCTGATTTGTGCCTTGTAGATGATGGACAGGTTTTGGGGAGTCAGGAAGGGAGTTCCTCATGCTAGGATTCCAAGCCCATGCTCTTGTTTCCACTTTATTTAAAAGGTTAGTCCAATTCAGTTTCTGATCAATGGTAACCCCCAGGATGTTGACAATGTAGGATTTAGTAATGGTTATGTTACTGAACATGAAGAGGCCATTGGCAGACTCCCCTCTCATTGAGGACAATCCTGGCCTGGCATTTGTGTGGTGTCAATGTTACTTACCTCTTGTCAGCCAAGCCTGGATATTTTCCAGGTGTTACTGAATTTGGGCATGGACTACTTCAGTATCTGAGCAGTCATGGTATCTAAATCCATTATTCTTCTTATTTTTGCATTATTAACAGAAATCAAAATGGCATAAACTTAGCATATCTAGCTATGTGTCTAGTATCTGCTATCTAAAAGGGCAAATAAGGCGCAAAATAAGGCACAAATTATAAAGTGTAATTTTCTGTCTAGAATTTGATCAGTGAAGCTTTATATTATTAATTAGTCCCATTGTAGTTTTAAGAGGATGTTTGGAGTTGCTTAAAGGGAAAAGGTTAAAGTATAGAGTGTTTAATTGTGTCTTAAACAAAACTACATTGCCCATTGAGCAGTCCTAATAGATTTTAGTTTTTAACTGGTGAAAATTGCATCTAGATGACTATTGTTTTGCTTTTGTATGACAGAGTGAAGGAAATCGGTACCACTGTTTCAGGGAGGAAAGGACCAGATGACTCGATGACATTACAATCGCAAAAATTTCAAATTGGGGACTACCTGGACATTGCAATAACGCCACCTAGTAGAGCACCGCCTCCACCTGGCCGCATGAGACCATATTAATGTTCCTTCCTCACCTGCTTTGGGCAGCTATGGCTGAAATTTGGTGGCCCTGTATATGTAACCAAGAATGTTGGCATGTTTCACTGTATTTTATTCCTAAACAGGGTAATTTTTGAGAAATAATTTTGACTGAATGCAGATGTGGGGAAGCATCTGTGCGCTCTAGATACAACGTTTTTGATTTTGTTTAGTTTGTTTGCAATTTTTTAATAAAATTGTGTGCCTTCATTTCATTGTTTTTTGACTCTAGAATGTTCACATAGAATTTGTTCAGAAACTTTAATGCAATCTGGGTTTATTAAAAATTACATATCACAGTTCATGATCCTCTTCTCAACACCGAGCCAAGTTTTACTTTGATTCATAACAATATGGTTATACAAGTGTTCACAGTCTTAAAAGGTCTACAACACACTGCTGTTTACTTCACCCAGCATCATTCCTCTATTTATTAAATATTATTGGTGGTCCTTTAGTTCTGATGGTCACTGCCTTGTTGACCTCACCATGATAAATATCTTCTGCACTTTCTCCAGTGCAATCACATCCCTCCTATAATGTGGATTCTGGACTGTAAACAGTACTCTAGCTTTGGCCAAACCCATGTTTTAGACAGTTGGCATAACCTCTCTGCCTCAGCTAATATTGGCAAGAAACCTATATGCCTTTTCAACCACTTCATCTGCCATTCCACTACCTAAGGGACCAATGGATATGAACACCAAGCCTCTCCGAAACCTCAGTGCTTCCCAGGATCCTACTGTCTATCATGTATTCCCTTAATTTGTTCTGTCCAAGTCCATAAGCATCCACTTATCTAGATTGAATTACATTTGTCTCTGACCAGCCCATTTGTATCCTCCTGTAATCTAAGGTTATGCTCCACGATTTACTACCCTGCCAGTTCTCGTATCATCTGTGAAATTACTGATTAACTCGCCTATATTTGATTAAAAATAACCTCAGTCAGTGCAGGAATTGAGCTCATGCTGCTGGCATCACTGCATCACAAATCAGCTGTCTGGCAATTAAGCTAAACAAGATCCATTCAAGTCAAAATTATTTCTATATATCACCAGTAGTGAGAGTCATGTGGGACTTCACTGGACACTGGTTTTCAATTACAAAATAGCCCTTGACCATCATACTCTGCCACTTGGTCAATTCTGGATCCAGTTAGCCAAATTTCCTTAAATTCCATGGGTTCTTCAATCATATACATTACACTAATGTATTCACTTGGTTGACTCAGAAAAATTCAATCAAGTTGGTCAGACATGATCTCCCCCTTAACAGAATAATGCTGACTGTTTTTGACTAATCCCTGCCTCACCAAGTACAAATTAATTCTATCCTTGGGCGTTGCTTCTCATAGTCTCCTGACCACTGAGGCTAGAGTGACTGACTTGTAGTTTTCTGATTCTTTTTTTTCCCCTTCCTTCTTGAGTGATCGTACCACACTGGCAATTCTCTGGAACCTTCTGTGACTAGAGAGGATTTGAAAGTTATTGCCAGCAGCTCGGCTATTTCCTCCTTTGCCTCAACAATCTAGGATGCATTTTATCCAGCCCTGGGGAGTTCTTTTAAGCCTGCCAGACCACCAGAACATGGCCTCTGTCTATGCTAATTTCTTTCATCATTGTTATAGTCATATTCCCTGAATTCTGTACCAATTTTGTACTTCTCACTAGTGAATGAAGTATTAATTTGGGACTTACTTTCTCCCTAGTTTTTTTTACTGTAAGTACTTGTAAAAAAACAACTTGTAAAATTGCAGATTTAAAGAAAGGAAAATATTTTTGCTGTCCTGACTTCCTTTTTAAGTTTCTCCTTCCACAGTCAATATTTCTCAAGTCTCTGCTGTTTTGGCTCTTGGTATCTATCCTAAGCCTCCCTGGTTCTCTTTATCCAATCCTGTATATTCCTCTATCTGGTGTTTGCTGGTTTTGTTGATTCTGCCCTTTATCTTTATTGAACATGCTGGCCTTAACAAACAGTCCCAATGTCCCAGCAATGTAAAGCCCTCCTTCCTGCACCATCTCTCCAGTAACGCGTTCATCTAGACTAATTTATTTTTGTACTCTATAGCAGGTCGCATTGGGCGTACTACAGAGATTACAACTCTTTTTCAGCCTTTGTTGGTAAAGAACAATATTCTTTTCTAATTGTCCTTCTCCTTCAGAATGCCCTTTAGCCATTTGGTGATAACCCTGACATTGGCACTGGGGCGGCTGGAGTCTTTGTGGCTGCAAAAACACCTGTCCAGTCCCTTTACAGTTTAATCTACCACTATAGCCTTACTGTTCTTTTTCCTCCCCTCTTGGGCAAGAGTTACACCCATGGTGCCATGACTTTGGCTCTCACTGTCTTTCCCTATAGTTGTCATCCCTAACAATATTCAAAATGGTATATCTGATTTAAAAAAAGGGGATGGGGGCTGAGGAACTTCTGGACAAATTTTCCTCTACCCTTTCTGCCTGTTCAGCCTTCACCTGTGGTGTGACTACCTCACTGAATGTGCTATCCACAACATACTCAGTATTGTAGATACTCCACTTATGAATTCACACTCCAAATTGTGGTTAGCCAATATTTGCAGTTGGACACACCTCTGTTGTAAAGAAAGGTCACTGGACCAGAAATGTTAACTGCTTTCTTTCCAAAATGCTGCCAGATCTACTGCATTTGTCCAGCAATTTCTGTTTTTGTTTCACACTTCCTGCATGTGGTCACCAGAGTCAGTTGAAGTTTCTATGATTTTCCACACAGTACAGGAGGAACATATCACAGCTGTGAGATCTGCTGCCATGACTTCCCTTAAGCCCCCTAGTGCCTCCCTTTTGGAAAAAAAATGCTTATAAACAGAATGGAAATAGACCCTTCAGTCCAGCCAGTCAAATCAACAATAATCCCAAACTAGACTAGTCCATCTGCCCATGCTCGGGCCATATCCCTCTAAATATCTATTCATGAATTTATCCAAATATCTTTTAAATGTTGTAACTGTACCTGCATCCATCATTTCCTCTAAGTTCATTCCAGTATGGTTAAGATGAATAGGAGGCAAGAGGCAGGTGAATAGAGTGAATAATCCACTCATCAACACTAATCACTCCATGTAAAGAAAAAAAAATGCCCCTCATCTTTTTAAAATCTTCTTGTCTTAAAATATGTCCTCTAGTCTTGAAATCCCCCACCCTAAGGAAAAAGCACCTGCTATTCAACTTGTCTATATGAAATCTCTCATTTATCCAAATTAAACTCCATCTGCTACTCCTCACCAATTGATGAAGATCTCTTTGTAATCTTGGATAAATTTTCACTACCCACTCTATCACCAATTTTGGTGTCATTTGCAAACTTACTAACCATGTCTTCAATATTCTCATCAAAATCATTTATATAATTGACAAACAAAAGTGGGCACAGCACCAATCCCTTTGGAACACTGCTGGTAACAGGTCTCATGTAAGAATACTATAAGTTTATCTTCCTTATGCTAATTTTGTTTCCCTTTTCTTATTTTGCTTACTTATATTGCTTTATTATATTGTCTCTTTCACATTTCTATTGTTTCTCAATTAATAATTTCTTCCGAAAACCACACTATTCCTTTCTACAAATCCTCCTCCCTCAACTGGATAATGTCTTTGCTGTAAGCCTTGAACTAATTTCTTAAATGTCTGCAATTGTTCCTCAACCATCTTTGCTGCAAAACACATTCCCAGTCCATTCCAGTCAGCAGTGCCCTCATTTCTTTGGAATTAACTGATTCATTTCGAGATCATTATTAGATTCACAGAGTCATAGAGATGTACAGCACGGAAACAGACCCTTTGGTTCAACCTGTCCATGCCGACCAGATATACCAACCCAATCTAGTCCCACCTGCCAGCATCCGGCCCATATCCCTCCAAACCCTTCCTATTCATGTACCCATCCCGAAGCCTTTTAAATATTGCAATTGTCCGAGCCTTCACCACTTCCTCTGGCAGTGCATTCCATACATGTACCACACTCTGCATGAAATGTTGCCCTTTAGGTCTCTTTTATATCTTTCCCCTCTCACCCTAAACCTTTGCCTTCTAGTTCTGGACTCCCCTACCCCAGAGAAAAGACTTTGTCTATTTACCCTATCTATGCCCCTCATGATTTTATAAACCTCCATAAGGTCACCCTCAGCCTCTGACACTCCTGGCAACATCCTTGTAAATCTTTGCCGAACCCTTTCACAACATCTTTCTGATAGGAAGGAGACCAAAATTGCATGCAATATTCCAATACTGGCCTAACCAATGTCCTGTACAGTTGCAACATGACCTCCCAACTCCTGTACTCAATACTGACCAATAAACGAAAGCATACCAAACACCTTCTTCCATATCCTATCTACTTGCAACTCTACTTTCAAGAAGCTATGAACCTGCATAACAAGGTCTCTTTACTCAACTACACTACCAGTAAGTGTATAAGTCCTGCTAAGACTTGCTTTTCCAAAATGCAGCACCTCACATTTATCTAATTAAACTCCATCTGCCACTTCTCAGCCCATTGGCCCATTTCATCAAGATCTGTTGTAATCTGGGGTAACCTTCTTCGCTGTCCACGACACCTCCAATTTTAGTGTCATCTGCAAATTTACTAACTATACCTCTTATTCTCACATCCAAATCATTTATATAAATGATAAAAAGTAGTGGTCCCAGCACCAATCCTTGTGGCGCACCAATCCTTGTGGCACTCCAATGGTCACAGGCTTCCAGACTGAAAAACAACCACCACCTTCTGTCCTCTACCTTTGAGTCAGTTCTGCACTCAAATGGCTAGTTCTCCCTGTATTCCATGAGATCTAACCTTTCTAATCAGTCTCCCATGGGGAACCTTGTCAAACAGCTTATAGATCATGTCCACCACTCTGCCTTCATCAATCCTGTTACTTCAAAAAACTCAATCAAGTTTATGAGACATGATTTCCCACGCACAAAGCCATGACGTCTATCCTAAATCAGTTCTTGCCTTTCCAAATACACGTACATCCTGTCCCTCAGGATTCCCTCCAACAACTTGCCCACACCGACGTCAGGCTCACTGGTCTATAGTTCCCTGGCTTGTCCTTACCACCTCTCTGAAACAGTGGCACCACGTTTGCCAACCTCCAGTCTTCCGGCACCTCACCTGTGACTATCGAAAATACAAATATCTCAGGATGAAGCTCAGCAATCACTTCCCTAGCTTCCCATAGAGTTCTAAGGTCCTAGTTATTTATCCATTTTTTTGCGTTTCAAGACATCCAGACCACCAGCACTTCCTCCTCTGTAATAAGGCAGGATGTCATCATCTATTTCCCTACATTCTGCATCTTCTATGTCCTTTTCCACAGTAAATACTGATGCAAAATACTCGTTTAGTATCTCCCCATCTCCTGTAGCTCCACACAAAGGCTGCCTTGCTAATTGTTGAGGGGGCCTATTCTCTCCCAAGTTACCTTTTTGTCCTTAATGTATTTGTATAAACCATTTGGATTCTCCTCAACTCTATTTGCCAACGCTATTTAATGTCCCCTTTTTGCCCTCCTGATTTCTTTCTTAAGTTTACTCCTACTTTCTTTATACTCTTCTAAGGATTCACTCGATCTATCCTGTCTATACCTGACATATGCTTCCTTCTTTTCCTTAACCAAACTCTCAATTTCTTTAGTCATCCAGCCTTCCCTACACCTACCAGCCTTTCCTTCCACCCTAACAGGAATATATTTTCTCTGGGTTCTCGTTACCTCATTTCTGAAGGCTTCCCATTTTTCAGCCGTTCTTTTACCTCTGAACATTTGCCCCTAATCAGCTTTTGAAAGTTCTTGCCTAATACCGTCAAAATGAGTCTTTCTCCAATTTGGAACTTCAACTTTTAGATCTGGTCTATCCTTTTCCATCATTATTTAAAATCTAATAGAATTATGGTCGCTGGCCCAAAGTGCTCCCCCACTGACATCTCAGTCACCTGCCCTGTCTTATTTCCCAAGAGTGAGTCAGGTTTTGCACCTTCTCTGGTAGGTACATCCACATCGTGAATCAGAAAATGGTCTTGTACACACATAACAAATTCCTCTCCATAATGCAGAAGTTGCAGGATCAATTCATTCCAAAAAGGAAGAAAGATCCTAGAAGGAGGCATGGGTGGCTGTGGCTGATGAGGGAAGTTAAGAAACATATAAAGTTAAAAGAGAAAAAAATATAACATAGCAAAGATACGTGGGAAAACGAAGGACTGGGAAGCTTTTAAAGAACAACAGAGGATTACTAAGAAGGAAATACGCAGAGCAGAAAATGAGGTACGAAGGTAAACTGGCCAATAATATAAAGGAGGATAGTAAAAGTTTTTTTAGGTATGTGAAAGGCAAAAAAATGGTTAAGACTAAAATTGGGCCCTTGAAGACAGAAACAGGGGAATATATTATGGGGAACAAAGAAATGGCAGAAGAATTGAATTGGTACTTTAGATCTGTGTTCACTGGGGAAGACACAGGCAATCTCCCTGAGGTAACAGTGGCTGAAGGACCTGAACTTAAGGGAATTTATATTTGCCAGGAATTGATGATGGAGAAACTGTTAGGTCTGAAGGTTGATAAGTCCCTGGGGCCTGATGGTCTACATCCCAGGGTACTGAAGGAGGTGGCTCGAGAAATCGTGGATGCGTTGGTGATTATTTTCCAGAGTTCGATAGATTTGGGATCTGTTCCTGTGGATTGGAGGGTGGCTAATGTTGTACCACTTTTTAAGAAAGGTGGGAGAGAGAAAACAGGAAATTATAGACCAGTTAGTCTGACCTCAGTGGTGGGAAAGATGCTGGAGTCTATTATAAAGGATGAAATTACGACACATCTGGATAGTAGTAACAGGATTGGTCAGAGTCAGCATGGATTTATGACGGGGAAATCATGCTTGACTAATCTTCTGGAATTTTTTGAGAATGTAACTCTGAAGATAGATGATGGAGATCCAGTAGATGTAGTGTACCTGGACTTTCAGAAAGCTTTTGATAAAGTCCCACATAGGAGGTTAGTGAGCAAAATTAGGGCGAATGGTATTGGGGGCAAAGTACTAACTTGGATTGAAAGTTGGTTGGCTGATAGGAAACAAACAGTAGTGATAAACGGCTCCATTTCGGAATGGCAGGCAGTGACCAGTGGGATACTGCAGGGATCTGTACTGGGACCGCAGCTTTTTACAATATATGTTAATGATATAGAAGATGGTATTAGTAATAATATTAGCAAATTTGCTGATAATACTAAGCTGGGTGGCAGGGTAAAATGTGATGAGGATGTTAGGAGATTACAGGGTGACCTGGACAAGTTAGGTGAGTGGGCAGATGCAGTTTAATGTGGATAAATGTATGGTTATCCACTTTGGTAGCAAGAACAGGAAGGCAGATTACTACCTAAATGGAATCAATTTAGGTAAAGGGGCAGTACAGAGAGATCTGGTTGTTCTTGTCCACCAGTCAATGAAGGTAAGCATGCAGGTACAGCAGGTAGTGAAGAAGGCTAATAGCATGCTGGCCTTCATAGCAAGAGGGATTGAGTATAGAAGCAAAGAGGTTCTTCTGCAGCTGTACAGGGCCCTGGTGAGACCACACCTGGAGTACTGTGTGCAGTTCTGGTCTCCAAATTTGAGGAAAGACATTCCGGCTATTGAGGGAGTGTAGATTCATGAGGTCAATTCCTGGAATGGCGGGATTACCTTACACTGAAAGACTGGAGCGACTGGGCTTGTATACTCTTGAGTTTAGAAGACTGAGAGGGGATGTGATTGAGACATATAAGATTATTAAAGGATTGGACACTCTGCAGGCAGAAAACATGTTTCCATTGATGGGAGAGTGCCAAAAACAGCTTAAAAACACGGGTAGACCATTTAGGACAGAGATGAGGAGAAACTTCTTCACCCAGAGAGTGGTGGCTGTGTGGAATGCTCTGCCCCAGAGGGCAGTGGAGGCCCAGTCTCTGGCTTCATTTAAGAAAGAGTTGGATAGAGCTCTCAAGGATAGTGGAATCAAGGGTTATGGAGATAAGGCAGGAACAGGATACTGATTAAGGATGATCAGCCATGATCATATTGAATGGTGGTGCAGGCTCAAAGGGCAGAATGGCCTACTCCTGCACCTATTGTCTATTGTTGAAAGTTCTTACCAATACCATCAAAATTGACCTTTCTCCAATGTAGAACTTCAACTTTTACATCTGGTCTATCCTTTTCCATCACTACTTTAAAACTAATAAAATAATGGTGCTGGCCCCAAAGTGCTCCCTCACTGACACCTCAGTCACCTGCCCTGCCTTATTTCCCAAGAGTAGGTTAAGTTTTGCACCTTCTCTAGTAGGTACATCCACATACTGAATCAGAAAAAAATTCTTGTACACATTTAACAAATTCTCCTCCATCTAAACCCTTAACACTATGGTAGTCCCAGTATTTGTTTGGAAAGTTAAAATTCCATAGTATAACCACTCTATTATTTTTACAGATAACTGAGATCTCCTTACAAATTTGTTTCTCAATTTCCCTCTTTTAATAGAGGGAAAATAGTAGACTATTAGTGGATCTATAATACAATCCCAAGAAGGTGATCATCCCTTTCTTATTTCTCAGTTGCAACCAAATAACCTCTCTGGATTTATTTCTGGGAATATCTTCCCTCAGTACAGCTGTAATGCTATTCCTTATCAAAAACACCACTCCCCCTTCTCTCTTGCCTCCCTTTCTGTCCTTCCTGTAGCATTTGTATTCTGTAACATTAAGCTGCCAGTCCTGTTCATCCTTGAGCCACATTTCTGTACTTGTTATGACATCCCAGTCCCATGTTCCTAACCATGCCCTGAGTTCATCTGCGTTCCCTCTTAGACCTCTTGCATTGAAATAAATGCAGTTTAATTTATCAGTCCTACTTTATTCTCTGCTTTGTCCCTGCCTGCCCTGACTGTTTGACTTGCCTTTGTTTGCAACTGTACCAGTCTCAGATTGATCTTTTTCCACACTATCCCCCTGGGTCCCAACCACCTTCCCTCACCTGCCAACATTACTAGTTTAAATCCTTCGGAGCTGCTCTCACAAAACTCCCTGCCAGTATATTAGTCCGCTTCCAATTTGGGTGCAATCCGTCCTTGTTGTACAGGTCATCTCCACTCCAGAAGCGCTTCCAATGATCCAAAAATGTGAATCCTTCTGCCATACACCATCTCCTCAGCTATGCATTAGTCTGCTCTATCCTCCTATTCCTGCCTCACTAGCTCGTAGCACTGGGAGTAATCCAGATATTACTATTCTTGAGGACTTCCTTTTTAAATTCCTGCCTATCTCTTTGTAATCTCCCTTTAGAATCTCAAACTTTTACCTTCCTATGTACGCATTGGAACCAATGACAATGACCTCCTGCTGGCCCCGCTCCCCCTTGAGAACATTCTGCACCCTCTGAGACATAGTTGATCCTAGCACCAGGGAAGCAACACACCATTCTGATTTTTCGCTGCTGGCCACAGAAACATCTGTCTGTAACTTGGACTAGAGAGTCCCCTAATACAATCAATCTCTTGGAACCCGATGTACCCCTCATTGCATTACAGTCAGTCTCAATACCAGAAACCTGGTTGTTCGTGCTACATTTCCCTGAGAATCCATCACCCCCTACATTTTCCAAAACAGCATACTTGTTTAAGTGGGCATAGCCACAGAAGACTCCTGCCTACCTCTCTTACCTCTCCTGGAGTTAACTCATCGGTGTGACTGTATCTGTGACTTTTCCCCCTTCCTATAACTGCCATCCATAACATCCCCTTGTGCTTGTAAATTCCTCATTGTCTCTAACTGTCTCTCCAACCAATCCATTCAATCTCATAGGATTCATAACCAATGGCATTTATTGCAAATATAACCTTCAGTAACCCATAAACTCTCCAGGAACTCCCACATCGTACAAGAAGAGCATATCACCCTACTAAAGGCCATTTTTGCTTCTTTCAATCTACAGATCCAGAAAATAGCACTGTCTTATTCCTCTACAAAAAACTGCTCCAGGTTAAATTAATACTTATGGCTTATATTATAAGTTTAATCAAGAGACATATCTCAATAAAACACATAATCAAGAAAGAACCCACTCTACTCACGACTCCAGACTAACTGTAAGGCCACACTTCAAATATCCACTTATCTGTTTCTGTGCTGTGACCTCTCCCAAACAGGTTCTTCCAATATCAGTTGTAAATTTCACTGTTTGTTAATTTTGCCAGATGCACTCCAATGTCTACTAATACATGAATTCAAACAGCAAAGGCAGTAACTATTCAGGTTCACTGCTCTGTCAGTTATCAATGTGGGTTTCTTTTTCTCTCTCCTGCACTGACCTCACCATCTGCTTCCTTTGTCTGTTCCTCTCCCTTTTAAAAGTGCTGTTGTTTTGACTTTTTTTCTCCAAAGTTCCAAAACAATGAAACAGCATATAAAACAGTAATTCCTGCTCCTGCAATTTGAGGAAATCACCTCCAGCACCTAAAATACCTCAAAAAAAAGGGAGCAGCTGTTACAGCCAGAAATTGTACTTTCTTTTAACTACAGGAAGTAGTTAGAATTCCAACTATAATGTTCTTACTGATTTCTGGATGAAAAATGTACATCATCCCTAAATGGCAAGGAAATGACCATGGAAACCTCTCGCATTCAAACTATAAGATATAGACACACCACCTTACCCCCAGGTCATTTAATTTCTTGCAGGTCAGCAGAGCAAATTAACTTTTTAATATCATGGGACAAGTCTGCCAGGGAAATTAGAGATGCCCACATTAAAGAGTAGTTTATAATAGAGGACTTACATTAGCAATATCCCATTCAATATTTGGGAAAGTAAAGGGGCAGTAAGGGACAAATGCTCATGGATCATGTTCAAGAGAATTTTCAACCTCAGTCTGTGTCCAGACCAACAAAAGAGATGCCTTGTTGGACTTGGCTTTTGGCAATGAGGTGGGCCAAGTGGAGCAAGTGTCAGTGGAAGAACATTTAGGAAATAGTGGTCATTGTCATTCTCCAAAATCATCCTAAAGCTTACAATGGTCATTTCAGAGTAAGAAAAAATAATCAGCAGAGAGAGTGAACTTCAGTGGCGCAAGAATGGAACTGGGCATGAAAGATTGGCAGGGAAAACCGTAATGGAGCACTGGGCTACTTATTTAAAAATGAGGTGGTTCAGATACCTTTCCCTTGAGAGAATATACTTTGATTGTAAGACCAAAAAATCCAGAGCTCCATGGATGACAAAGGAAATCAAAATAAAGAAGAAAGGGTTTGCTTGTGACGTGTGGGAAATACAATTGAGAACCAAAAGGATTTGGCTGGCAAGTGAAAAAAGAATAGTAGAGGAGTGAAGAGAAATTGAGACAGTGTGGTAGACAACATAAAGGGCAACCCTAAAGTCTTCTATAGGTATATAAACAGCAAAGAGTGGTAAAAGGAAGAGTAAGGCTGATGGGGACCCAAAAAGAAGATTTACACATGGAAACAAAGGCTATGGTTGAAGTATTAAATGACAAACTTTGCATCTGCCTTGTCTGTATCAAGGAGTTAGATGCTACCCAGGCCATGGTGATAGAGGAGGAAACTCTGTCACTATCAAGGTTCAAATTGATGAGCAAGAAATGTTGGATAGATCGTTGATTTGTAAATCAGGACTGGATAAGATGCATCCAAGGAAATTATAGAGGCACTAACTACAACCTTTCAGTTTTCCCTAGACTCTGAATACGCCAGAAGACTGGAGAATCGCAAACATCACACTCTTGTTCAAAAAGAATGTCAGGATAAGACCAGCAATTACAGACAAGCCAGTTTAACTTCTTTGCTGGCAGTGAACTTGTAACAACAATTATTTGATATAAAGTTAATAGTCACATGAAAAATGGTGAATGATTAGGTAAATCCAGGATTTCCAAAGAAGAAATTGCACTAAACTAACTTGCTGGAGGTTTTATTTGAAGAGGTAATGGGGATCGTTGCTGAGGGTAATGCTGTTGATGTGATGTCCATGGAATTCCAGAAGACGTTCAACTCAATGCTACACAATAGATACAGAAAGCAGGGAGTGGGGACAAAAGGGTCCTTCTCAGGATGGCGGCTAGTGACAAAGTGGTGTTCCACAAGGTTTGGTGTTAGGACCACAACTTTTCCCTTTATACATTAACGAATAGATGAAGGAACTCGTGGCACTTTTTTTAATACAAATATTTTTATTGAGAAGCTTTTTAAAATCTTTTACAAAACATTTATATATAAAGAAAAAGTATAACACCATCAAAACAGAAAGAAAAGTTGTACAAAAAACAAGGCCATAGCATAGTACCATTGTTAATGAACATCCCACTATTCTATCAAAACAAACATATCTACTTAACTAAAACTAAACTAAAAATATATTAAATAAATACTAGTTTAAGCTACATTCAAATCACTTAAATTAAATAATATCTCACTACTTTATTCTATCTTACTTATCACACCTCCACTGAGGCTCCCACCCCTGGGTGTACCACCTACAGTACCCATATTCTTTTCCTTCCATCTCCTCCTCCCAGGGCCCCACGGGCACCCATAAAGATTCCTACAGCTATACCATGTCCCTGACTTATATTGCTGATAAGTCAGCATCAGTATAATTTAGAAAGGGCCACCACATCCTATAAAACTGTTCCATTTTGTGGTGTACCATATTTGTGAGGTAATCTTGGGGGAAATGGTCCATCACCAGCTTACGCTACCCCACAAGACCTGGTGGTTTTTCTGACGTCCAATTCACTAGAGTGTTCTTCCTCGCGCAATGGATAAGATGGTACACAGTCTCTTCCCGTGGTACCCCAGAGAAGGCAAATTTGGCAACCCCAAAAGAATTACTGGATCCATGTTAATTTCAATCCCAAGGATGTTCTTTAACTCCCTTCCTATAGCACTCCAGTATCTCTGGATCGTACAACATAACCAGTAGCAGTGTGTAAGAGTGCCTATACTAATGTTACATTTGGGACATTCTGGTGACGCTCCTCTCTTAAACTTAGCTAGCCTCTCTGGTGCCATATGAGCCCTGTGTAAGATCTTCAACAGCCTGTGCCTGTTACACACTGAAATTTTCCTTATGATCCCCCAGATGTCTTCCCATATCTCCGGTAAAATGTCCTGTCCTGACTCTCGGTTCCACGTCTTACAAAGTCCTTCCATATCCCCCAGGGCGCGACCTTTCTGTAAATGATATAAAGTACTAAGCGAAAGAGTACCCGTACACTGGAGTATTCTTTTGTCCATGTCTGATTTATAACACTGGCTCAAGAACGTGGTCTTCCTCTGTATATAGTCCCTTACCTGGAAGTATTGGACAATCCATATTTCTGACTTGACTGACCAAATTGATGTCAAGGTCTCTCCCTCGAATAAATCTCCCAAACACAGAATTCCCTTGTTCTCCCATGTCTTAAAGCTGGAGTCCATTCTCAGATTGACTAAGAATAAAAGGACATTGTCAGCATATAGGGTGATCTTATGCTTCCCCATTCCCACCTTTGGTGCTACTATTTCAGGATCCCTCCAAATTGAACCGTTAGCTGAAACTATCTCCAAGGTAAATAGCAGCAGTGATGAAGGACACCCCTGAAGACTACCTCTTCTAATATTAAAATTATTTGACTTAACAGCATTTTGTAATAACTGCCACCTTAGGATCATTATACAGTACTGCTACCCATCTGGCAAAGGAGTCACCCCTCACCCCAAATCCAAACCAACCCAAATCAAATAGATACGGCCATTGTATCCGATCAAAGGACTTTTCTGCATCTAAGGAGACCACCAACCCCGGAATCAATCTTTGCTGACATACTTGTACTATGTTCAGTACTCTCCCAATATTGTCAGAGGAACTGCGGCCCTTAACAAAACCTGTCTGGTCTTCTTTTATAATATGGGGCAAGACCTTCTCCAACCTCAGAGCCAACATCTTCAATAAAATTTTGAAATCTACATTCAACAGCGAGATTGGTCAACATGAAGCCCATTCTTCGGGGTCCTTCCCTTTCTTTTAAATGAGGGCGATATTAGCCTCCCTAAGAGAAGGCGGAAGACAATCCTGTGTATAAGAATATTTGTACATCCCCAGTAGTAGTTCCACTAATATGTTTATGAATTCCTTGTAGAAGTCAGTTGGGAATCCATCTGGCCCCGGTGCTTTGCCACCCCGGAGCTGTCTTATTGCTTCCTGCACTTCCTGTACAGTTAGAGATGCATTCCAAAGGCAAGTCTGCTCCTTACTTACATTGGGGAGGTCCAGATTTTCAAAGGACCACATTCCCATTGTACTGTGTTCACTCCCATCCAACCGATATAGCGCTTCAAAATATTCCCTAAACCTAGCATTGATCTTTTTCAATTCACAAGTAATTGTACCAGCCTTTTCCCTAACAGAGGTAATAGATTGGGAGGCTTTTTTCCTCCTAGTCAAATAAGCCAGATATCTCCCAGGCTTATCTCTGAATTCAAACAGTCTTTGTTTGGCAAAGGAGACCTCTTTTTTGGCCACTTCTGTGTGTTGAGCCAAGAACAGCCTGGAGAGCTGTGACCTGCTGAAGCTTAACCAATGATGTTTATTATAATATGTTTTTTCAGTCGGTCCTCTAGCATCCGCTGTTGCACCTCCCTATGAAATAACCAGACCTCGTAAATATGCCTTAGTGGTCTCCTAAAGTATTGCCGGATTACTAGCCGTACCTGAATTAATGTTCCAATAGGCCCTAAATTCTCTTGTAATATATTCAATAAATTTACTATCCCCTAACAAAAATGAACCCATGCGCCAGTGATGTGCATTCGCTCCACTACCCTTAGCTTTAACATCTAAATATTCTGGTGCATGATCCAAAATAGCGATATTCCCTATTTTACACGCCAAAATTCTGTCCAGACCATCAGTTGGCATAAAAAACATATCAACTCGTGTATGACATTTGTGTGGGTTGGACTAGAACGTGAAATCACTTCCATTGGGGTGGAGGTACCTCTACACATGCACTAGTCCCAACTCATCGCACACGTCCACCAACTGTTTAGACCGTGTGGGCGTACCTGCTAGGCCTTTTGGCACCCTGTCAACCTCTGGATTAGGTGATTGAAATCCCCTCCTATAATCATATGGTGAATCCCAAGATTCAATAGTTTTGCCATTGCATCAATTAAAAATTTAAGTGGGTGCACTGGGGGACAATTTGCATTCAAAATATCGTATTCTTCTCCATGTATTAGGACTTTCAAAATAATAAACCTTCCATGATCATCCTTAATCTGCTCCGTTACCTGGAAGGGGAGGTTCCTTCTTATCAGTATAGCCACCCCTCTACTCTTAGAACTGAAGGATGAAAAATAAAACACCCTGTCATAACCTCCCTGCTGCACTTTCAGATGTTCCTTATCAGTTAGATGTGTCTCCTGCAGCAGGGCAATAACCACCCTTTCCTTCCTGAGGCTCCACAAGACCTTCTTTCTTTTAATACGGGAATGGCTCCCTTTTATATTCCAGGTGCACCACCTGAACAAATCACTAACCATGGTCATCTAGGACAGTCCATGGTTTCCCAGAAGGAGGTAACTTATCTGAGGCGTGACTAGTTACAAAGATACTAACTCTATGAGATCCAAAAACTACTCTTATAAAAACAACTACAACTAAAAAAACCCACTACATTTAACTGAAACAAACACCCAAATAATCCCCAATTCACTTGAGATCTTCCTCCCTGCCCATAGGGGGCACCCCTCCCAATCCTTATTGCTATCTTGACTCTCTCCAGCTAAGGCCATGCCCTAGCCCCAGGCAATTCATAAATAAAGAAAACTTGTTATTTACATTCTGAAACAATGGATACCACCCCCCCTCCCCCCCCCTCCCCCCCAACTTCGGCTTAACCGCAAATATAGCCATCCCAAATACAAGATCAAAAAGACAGCAGTAAAAAAAAACCTAGATAATACCTAGCCGACCGATATATAAAATAGTTCCAATTTTACAACAACACTGTACGTGTACAACCAATAACCACAAATAAAAAGAGGGAAAAGGAGGATAGGGAAGTAGAAAGGGGGTAATAAGAAAAAGAACCCCAAACCAATGGCCACAATAATGCCCCCTCCCCTCCCTTCCCATCCCAACTCAGGTCATTCATTTCAGAGACTTCACAAAGTCCTTCACCTTTTCTGCAGAGTCAAAGTTATATACCGTCTCCCCATAGATGATATGCAACATGGCCAGGTACCTCATGGAGTATTGGATGTTCAGGTCCCTTAATTCTTTTTTTAAACATCATCAAATGTCTTTCGCCTCTTAACCAGGGCTTCTGAAAACTCTTGAAAGAACATTATCTTTGAATCGTTATACATTAAGGTTTGTGAATTCCTTCCCAATCTTCTTGCTGTTTCCATTACTAACAGTTTTTCTTTATTATACAGGAGCTGCACTAGGACCGCACAGGGGCACTGTTCCAGCCTGGACCTGCGTGTTGCGATCCGGTTGGCCTGCTCCATGCTTTCCAGGCCCAACTCCAACTGTAGAAGCTTCGGGAGCTATCTCTGCAGGAAGTCAACAAGGTCTTTGCCTTCCTCGCACTCCCGGAGGCCCACAATCTGTAAGTGTTTCCTTCTATTCTTGTTTTCTAGATCATCAATTTGATCCTGAAGGACCCGAAGCTGGTCTTCCAGCACTCAGGTCCTTCCTCCCGAGACCTCTGCCAGGGACTCCAATGCCGCAGTCCTTTCCTCCACTACCTCCAGTCTTCGTTCCAGGAGGTGGATTTCCTGCTCATGGTTTTTTAGCATGGCAGACAGTGGCTCCACTACAGCTTGAATCCACTCTTGGAGTTTAGCAAGCTCTGAGAGTAAGTGCTGATGGCCTGCTGGATCTGGTGGGCCCATCCCAGGAGACTAAGTACTGGCTGCAGGGACCATCGACGCAGTAGGGGAATGCCCTGTCTGCTGTCCTCCTTTCCTTTACCGGACTTCATCCTGGCCTTAAAAGGTATCTCAGGTGATTTCAGCAGTTCCAAATAATCAGTGAGCTTAAAGCGATACTTTTTTCTTGCCCAGGGGTATGGCACAGAGCCCAGTTCAGCAGACCACTCAGACTGCTGCCATTTTGGATCTCATCCTGAACCCAGGGCATTCTGGCTAAGTTTGCAGATGATACAAAGATAGGTGAAGGGACACGTAGTATTGAGGAGGTAGGGATACTGCAAAAGGATTTGGGCAGGTTAGAAGAGTGGGCAAAGAAGTGGCAAATGGAATACAACAGGGGAAAGTGTGGGGTCATGCACTTTGGTAGGAAAAATACAGGCATGTAATATTTTCTAAATGGGGAGAAAATTTAGAAGTCTGAAATGTAAAGGGACTTGGGAGTTCTAGTCCAAATAAACTTGCAGATTGAGTCAGTAGTTAAGAATGCAAATATAATGATGGCATTATTTTGAATATAAAAGCAGGGATGATACTTGTGAGGCTCTAAGGCTCTGGTCAGAGCACATTTGGAGTACTGTGCACAGTTTTAGGCCCCATATCTCAGGAAGGATGTATTTGCCTAGGAGTGTGTTCAGAGGAAGTTCACAAGGACGATTCCAGGAATGAAACGATTAACGTATGAGGAACATTTGAGGACGTGAGAGTTTACAGGGATGAGGAGGGATCTAATTGAAACATACAGAATACTGAACAGCCTGGACAAGAGTGGGTTTTGGGAAGATGTTTCCATTGATAGGAGAGACTAGGATCCAAAGGCACAGCCTGAGAGTAAAAGGACGACCTTTTAGAATGGAGATGAGAAACTTTTCCAGCCAGAGAGTGGTGAATCTATGGAATTCATTACTACAGAAGACTGTGGAGGCCAGGTCATTGAGTATACTTAAGACTGAGATAGATCTGTTTTTGAGTATGAAGGGGATCAAGGCTTACCGGGAGAAAGCAGGAGAATGAGGTTGGGATGGTTGAATGGTGGAGCAAACTCTGGGCTGAATGGCCTAATTTCTGCTCCTATGTCTTGTGGTCTTATATGGGTTATTGTGCATGGAATAAAAGGAAAAGTAACAATTTGGGTATTGAATTGACAGAGGTAGAAAACAGAGTAATAGTCAACTTGATTGTTTTTGGGTTGGAATAAGTTTTTTTGTCATGAAGTTTATCAGAGGTTGGTATTGGGACTGTTGCTTTTCCTGATATATAATAATGATCTAGCTTTTGGTGGGCAGGAGACTATTTCAAAGTTTATGGATGATACAAAATTTGGAAGTATTGTAAATGTGAGGAGGACCCAATAGAACTTCATAAGGACATAGTTAAGTTGGTGAAGTGAGTAGATGAGTGGTAGGTGAAGCTTAATGAGGAACAGCATGAGATAATGCACATTTTAAGAAGAGCAGACATTCCAAATAAGAGAATATAATGCTAAAGAGGTGAAGGGACTGAGGAACCTCAGTGTATGTGTGCTCAGATCATTGAAGGTAGCAGGACAGGACAATTATTAATGCGTCAGTATTCTGGGTCAAAAAGTGTGGCTCTGGAAAAGCACAGCAGGTCAGGCAGTATCTGAGGAACAGGAGAATCGGCATTTCAGGCATAAGCCCTTCATCAGAAACGTAGTGCGTGGGGGGGGGGGGGGGGGGGGAAGCTGCTGACAGCTAAATAGGAGGGTGGAGTGGGGTTGGTGGGAGGTAGCTGGGAAAGCAATAGGTAGATGCAGGTGGGGCAATGATAGATGGGAATGAAGATAGATAGGTAGGTAGGAGAGTTCAAGAGAGTGGTGCCGAGTTAGAGGATTGGCGCGGTATGAGGTGGGGGGGGGGGGGGGGAAATGAGGAAGCCGGTAAAATCAACATTGATGCAGTGTGTTTGGAGGGTCCCAAGATGGAAGACAAGGCATTTTTCCTCAAGGAGTTGGGTGGCTTGTATTTGGTGGTGGAGGAGGTCCAGAATGACTTGCATGACCTTAGCAGAGTGGGAGGGGGAGTTGAAGTTATCAGCCACAGGGTGGTAGGGCTGTTTGGTGAGTGTGTCCCAGAGATGTTCTCCATAACGTTCCACGAGTTGGCATCCTGTCTCCCCATTGCAAAGGAGATCACTTCTGTGATTTTGTGTCCCCAAGAATCTACCGTTGGCCACAAGTCACCTAATTATTTTAATATTTCGCTTTTTGTCATTATTTTATAAGTTTGTGTGTCTTGAAGGTTTTGATTCCATCGTGGAAAAATACTGACCTCTACATTTTCATGAGGCCAGCTACTTATTAATGGCGTACATTGGCTGTGATTGCAGTATGTAAAAAAAAGAATCCGGCAGGACTCAGAAATGTTGGATCCCAGCCCGGGTTTTGACCTTCTATCAGAGTCTATCTGGGTGGAAGTCAGAAAGCACAAGCCATATGTGATGCTGACAGAGGGGGAAATTAATTCTGACTCTGTACAATTGTGAAATCTGCTATGCAGCGTCCCTCATGCACTCATTTGATTTTTTGTATTTTTTACTGTTTGCTGAGAGAAAACTTATGTATTATTGTTCCAGAATTCACATGCACCACTATGAACCCTTCCCAATCAGGAGGTTCTGGAATCCTAACAGCTGCTTTTGATTTTTTTTTATTGACAGTAACGTACGTTACTCGAGGTCTCTTTTAGATTTCCTTTGTAATTGAAACAAGTTTTAAAAAGTGGGCATGTTTGCTGACCCTTGAGTCCATCATAGAACCAACACACTATTTTTTCCTATTCCTAATTAACAATTAACAGTTCAATTTGCTGTGCCTTCCTATACATGTTTTTGATGTTTACTTTTAAGTTAAAATGTAAAATAACTGCTAATAAAATGATAAATTCAATAATTTTTAAAAATTATTTGATTAAAATGTTACAATAAAAATGACTTTTGCCTTACAGTAGCAAAATATATAGATTGTATTTTGTGAAAATATTCTTCATTTTTTTGTTTGAGTTGAGTGTAAAGTTTTTTTTGAGAAATCTTTTATTAGTTGTTTCTATATGTTCATTCTTGCTTTGTTGGAGAGCAAATAGATCCATGCTATTGCACAACAGATTGCTTGAGAAGCATTTTAGAATCAAGTAAAGACATATGACAAAGCTACTCAAGTTTGAATTACAAAAGACAAATCGCTTTATTGTAATTTGGAGGTGCCGGTGTTGGACTGGAGTATACAAAGTTAAAAACCACAACGCCAAATATACAGTCCAACAGATTTATTTGGAAGCACTAGCTACTGTTCCTTCATCAGGTGGTTGTCAGGGACACTTCATGGCAGTGAATCTGCATGTGCGTACAATTGTACAGAGTCAGAAGTCATTTCCCCCTATCCATGCCCTCGTCAGCATCAAGTATGGCTTGTGATTTCGGAGTTCCACCCAGATAGATTCTGATAGAAGTTCAACCATGAGAATTTCTAGAAGCCTGCCATTCTATCCGGAACTTCATCAATAAACACATTGATTTGGACACCACCTACCATCTCCACTGACAAAAAGAACTGCAAGTGATATCACCCACCTTAAGAAACCAAGACACAAATCGAAAGCAAGACATCACACCGGCGCTTCATCAGAGGCTGACTGACCTTGTTACCTAGTGTGATGAAGACATGTCTGAAAACAAACTTTCCAGCTCAGCGAGCAAAATTACAACCAAAGAAGTTTTCTTAACGTAGTCCAGCTGTTAGTGCAGTTTCACCCTGACATCTGCATTCCAACACTTCCACTGAAGAATTCAGTCTTGACGTGGGGTTTAAGAAAGGGTTACATTTGAATTATCCTCAAAACAAGGTTCCTAAACAGGGAAAAAAGTTACCAGCTGGTCAATCAATAGAGAGTTGAAGTGAGAGTAACGTCCTGGACATCAAGGTCGAATTTAAATGTATGGCAACAAGGATCCTGAGTAAAGTTGAAGTCAAATGTGAATAGGGGGGCAAGCTCTTCAGTTATACTTAGCACCAAGAAAGATTGTTATGACCATTGGAAATCAATCATCTCAGTCCTAGAACATTGCTGCAAGATTTTGTTAGGATAGATATTAGTAAATCAACCTGTTCAGAGAGTGTTATTATACATCTCTGGAGCAGATCTGTAATAGTTGATTTACTAATATCTATCCTAACAAAATCCTGCAGTAATGTTCTAGGACTGAGATGATAGATTTCCAATAGCCATAACAATCTTTCTTGGTGCTAAGAATAACTGAAGAGCTTCCTCATTCCTGAAGAAGGGCTCATGCCCGAAACATCGATTCTTCTGCTCCTTGGATGCTGCCTGACCTGCTGTGCTTTTCCAGTAACACACTTTCAGCTCTGATCCTAAACCAAGACAGGATTAATAGAATTAAGAGGATTTTCAACTTTGAACAACTTTCATATTATAATGTTGACAGAAGAAGGATACAGACAGATACCTAGGAAAAAGAAGAATGGTACGAGGATGATGAGGGAACCATGGCTGACTAGGGAAGTCAGGGATAACATAAAAACGAGAGAGAAAGCATAGAATGTGAAGGGCAGTGGGAAAACAGAAGATTGGGAAGCTTACAAAGACCAACAGAGGGCAAAAAAAACGAGGGAGAAGATTAAATAAAAGGGTAAGCTAGCCAGTAATATAAAAAGGAACATCAAGGGTTTCTTTAGACATATAAAAGGGTAAAAGTGGACATTGGACCACTGGAAAATGATGCTGAAGAGATAGCAGTGGGGCACAAGGAAATAGCTGAGGAACTGAATACTTACTTCGTGTGAGTCTTCACAAATGGAAGACATAAGTATTATCCCAAAAATTCAAGAGTCATGGAGCAGAGCTGAGTATGGTGGCTATCACCAAGGAGAAGATGCTAGAAGAACTGAGTGGCTGGACCAGATGGACTACACCACGAATGTATAAAAATAAAAACAACATTTTGACCAGAAAGCTGACAATGGGCAGAATCGTCCCAGTAAAAACCAAAAGAACTGCGGATGCTACAAATCAGACAGAAATAGAAATTGCTGGCAAAGCTCAGTAAGTCTGGCAGCATGGATGGAGAGGTATCAGTCTTAACATTTTGAGTTAAGTGACCCTTCCTCAGAACCGTGCTAATTCGTAAAATGTCAGTTCCTATGCAGAAGATAGGGGGAGGATAGAGCCTAAAGAGAGAAGAAAGCAGTTAGGCAGACAAAATGGTGAATAATGAGCTGGCTAGATTTGAACAGCTTTCAATGAGGACTGTTAGTGGCTAATCAATGGGTGGCATGTAATGGCAGACTATCTGATAACAAGGCCTGGTTGTGAGGATTGGAAATAGGCACAGGGGAAAGCTCAAGCCCTAAAGTTATTGAACTCAATATTGAGTCCAGAGGTATGCACGGTTACTAGGCAGAATAGCACTGAGTGAATGCATGGAAATTTGCTGAAAATGAAATCGATAGGAGGGAAGGTGGTCATTGACGAAGAAGCTAAAAATGGTTTGGGCCTGATATTTGATACCCTGAAATGATATGGTGGTTGTAAGGTTATATAATGGTAAAAGAACGATGAATGGATGGAAGTCTTTTGTGCATCATATATCTAGTGATGAAACACATTTTTGAAATGGCATTACACCTAACAATGGTGGAAGCATTAGGAGGTTACTTTTTTTTTTAAAAAAAGCTTTCTGTATTCTTGATTGTGGACTGAAATGGGAACAGGACATTAAGTGTGGTATCAATGAGCCCGAAGATGACAAAGCTCATTGAGAAGTGAGGGTTGATTCAGACCTAACGTGAAGGAAAATGATTATAGTTGTTGGAGATTAGACATCTCTCTACTGCAGGGTATCCAGACGGAGAGGGGGAGAGACAGACAGAGAGGGGGAGAGACAGACAGAGAGGGGGAGAGACAGACAGAGAGGGGGAGAGACAGACAGAGAGGGGGAGAGACAGACAGAGAGGGGGAGAGACAGACAGAGAGGGGGAGAGACAGACAGAGAGGGGGAGAGACAGACAGAGAGGGGGAGAGACAGACAGAGAGGGGGAGAGACAGACAGAGAGGGGGAGAGACAGACAGAGAGGGGGAGAGACAGACAGAGAGGGGGAGAGACAGACAGAGAGGGGGAGAGACAGACAGAGAGGGGGAGAGACAGACAGAGAGGGGGAGAGACAGACAGAGAGGGGGAGAGACAGACAGAGAGGGGGAGAGACAGACAGAGAGGGGGAGAGACAGACAGAGAGGGGGAGAGACAGACAGAGAGGGGGAGAGACAGACAGAGAGGGGGAGAGACAGACAGAGAGGGGGAGAGACAGACAGAGAGGGGGAGAGACAGACAGAGAGGGGGAGAGACAGACAGAGAGGGGGAGAGACAGACAGAGAGGGGGAGAGACAGACAGAGAGGGGGAGAGAGAAGCAAATATGTAGGCAGATTTTTTGTTTGGGGACTTCCACTATCCAAATATAAACTGGGATACAAACTACATGATTGACAAGGAAGGCACAAAATTCTGAAAACACATACAAGAGAACCTTTTCATCCAGCATGTAACAAGTTCATCAAGAGAGGGCACATTATAAATTTTGTCTTAGGAAATAAAGATGTGCAGGTGAATGAAGTAGCAGTGGTGACTATTTTGGACTTTGTGATCATAATATGGTTAGATTTAGCATCATTATAGAATGAGGAAAAGACAGAACATGAGTAACAGTTCTAAATTCTGAGAAAACAGCATTACAAAGCAGAGATCTGGCAAAAGTGAACTGAGTAAAGTCAGTGGGAGGCATTCAAAAATACAATTCTGGGCACATTGTAGGTATGTATTCACAAGTAAAAGATTTGGTCACTGCCAAATGTACAGCTCACTGATTATCCAGAAGAATACAGGGTAAGACAAAGTGCAAAAAAAAAGTGCTTATGATAATCCCCAAAAAAAATCCTTTAGGAAGCTTGGAGTATAGAAAATGCAGGAGAGACATGAAAAATGTAGTTTGGAAATCACAGGGAGGGCAATGAAAAAATAATTGATCAGTAAAATTAAGGAAAACCCAAAGATGTTTAATCAGTACATTAGGAGCAACAAAGTATGAGGGAAATGGTTGGACTTTTGGGTTTTTTTTAAATGTGTACTTCATCTGTGTCATCTCAAAAAAAAAGCGATGATGCAGACATTCTATTTGAAGAGGAGCAGCACGAAGTATTAAATTAAAATGAGACGGGAAGCACTAGAAGGGCACTGACCTCCTCGAAGGTAGATAATCAGAGCCGGATGAATTGTTTCCGAGGCAGTTACAAATGTAAACTTATTTAAAATGATTGTGAGGGATAGGTCAAATAACTAAAGGCCAGTCAATCTGACCTCTGTAGTGGGTGAATTACTATAATCAGTATTGAGATTACAACTGGAAAAGCACAGATTGAGCCGGGGATAGTTAGCATATTTTTGTTAAGAGGGAAGGTTGTGTCTAAGATGCAGGTACAACATTCAAAAGACATTTAGACAGGTACATGAATAGGATAGGTTTAGAGGGATATGGGCCAAATGCAAGCACGTGGGACTAACTTAGATTAGAAACTTGGTCAGGCATGGATGGGTTGGATCGAAAAGACTACTTCAGAGACATGTTACTCTATAACACAGGCAAACATATGGTCAAATTATGTAATGAGGGGGTTAATACTAGCCAATCTGCCACAAAGTAAACCACTAGTCACAGGCAACTCTAATATGTTACCTATTGTGTCATAGGATTTGATCACCATTTGTAACATTGTATGACATAGGCTACATGCAACATAGTAGTATTTTTCCATGAATGCACATATTCCTACAAAAATCTCAAACTCTGAAGCTGTCTCTCAGTTCAAGTTAGGAAACTGCAAAGGTCAATGATTATGCTCAAATCAATTTTGCCCTTCTTACCAAGAAGCATCACGTGTATTAATAATGTACAAGGGAACAACAATGTGATCTTCAAAGCAGGAGCGGCTGGTAGCATTAAAGATTTCTTCCGTCAAATGTACAAATATCAAAATCAGGCATAGTTTTACTAGTTTTTCACAAAAAGTATTCAGAAATCATTGTTAAACATCCCAGAATTTCATGCATTAAAAAATAATTAACCATAATTTATTTGTCTTGATTGCAACACAAAATGTTTACATGACATTCATGAACAAAATGGTATCCACACCACAAAATGCAAAATCTGCGTGTAAAGGTTTACATTATAAAATGGCAGTTTAAAAAATTTGAAATGAAATGGTACATCTTCTCTTGTTAATTGATAGGACTTTATTTATGAATACATCAAGGAAAAGATTAAAACATGCAAGTTGAGATTAGAAGAAAAGGTCCAAAATATATGGATTCAAGTTAAAGTACAATAGATTGGAACTAAAACCAAGGTGCTGCAAAAAACCCAACAAGTCCGGCAACACCTGTGGTGAAAAGTTAACTGAATCTGGTAAGACTTCATTGGAACTGTTCAGCAGTTCTGAAAAGTCAGATTGGTCTCAAAATGTTAACTCTGCTTCTCCCTCCACAAACACTGCCACACCTGCTGAGTTTCTCCAGCAAGTTTCCTTCCAATTTCCTGCCCTTGACTACTACTTCTGAAACTAGTTACTTAACTAAATTAAAATCTTCTACATCTTTAGATTTTGCAAATAATGAAAATACTAATTTCATAAGAAATCTGATTAAAATGCAGAATCACATTTTCAACATCACACGACATCTTATTCCACCTTAATATGACGAATGCATGGCTTCAAACACCCAAATAATTTCACTACTCCAGAGGTAGCAAACAAATATAAATGCAATTTATTTTAAGAATCATTGTCAGTTACAGCTTTAATCTGACCTTAATATGCAATAATGGAAACACTATCAGCAACACTTTTTTTCCTCCATAGTACAGTTTACATGGCATACTTTACTCCAGTGGGATTTTTGGTTGCTTCGTACTTACTAATTCAATTGTAGAGAACTCTCCATTTGTATAACACTTCAAATATTTTGCTCTCATCTCAGTCTGATTTGCTGTTTAATGTCGTACACTTCCTTTCCAATACCAAGCTTATCTTTTAAAATTCTTTTCATCAAGACTGGACAAAAGTGGATATATTATTCTCCAAAAAAACTGGAAGGGAAAACATGAGTAAACATCAACCCAAATGTTTTGCGATTGCTGGAAGTACTGCATAAATGGGCTATTCTAGTGTTAACTGTTCCACAAAACTTGTTTGCTTTATACAACAATTAGGCACCACAATATATTTACATTTATACCACAGCATGATCATCCTACAGAAATACTCTGATCGCAACTGTGAAAAAGAAATCAATAAAAATAGTAATTCAGTTCATAAGGCAACTCAAGAAGAGATCTTTTGAAGATCCTTTTTTCCACTATTGCACACGATTATATTGTACAAATAAACCTCAAATGAGTTTTGCTCTATTAAAGCTTCCTTGGAAGATATTCCAAATATTTAGTATGCAGGACAGAAATTAATTTTACCTAGACTTTTCTCCTGGTATTTGCTATAAAATAGAACTTAGTTGAAAAAGCATTTAAGGTTCTCGACTGGAAAATCTGGTATTTAGAGAGTGATGAAGATTAGATTTTGACATGCTTGATGCTGCATACATTGGACTACCACCCTAGTGCCTATTCTTAAAAGAGTGAGTAGGGCAAATGGTAGACAAAATAAACAAGAAAGAGTATGAGAGCACGTGAAAGATCAGAGTGGGCAAACATGCACATATGAGAATGACCAAAAACACCATACACCAAATGAAAAAATAACTACAAAATATTAAGTATTGAAATACTTAAGTAGGGAAATCCACAGCATTAGTTCTGAAGAGGCCATTTCAACTGATTGTTATCTAACCTTGCTCCAGTTATATTCGAAATGAATAGAACCAAAAGATGAGAGAGTGTAATTGGGGGTATAAAAGAATGTGGAATGAGGTTAAAATAAAATCGACTATATCACATTGAATGGTGAAGCATGCTTAAGAGGGCTGAGTGGCCTACTCTTGTTCCTACTTTATATGTTCACATGCATTGATGTTTAAGAGTGCAAAATATATGCACTTTTGCAATTAAGACATCTATGTTAATGCAGAGACAAGCGGGTCCATCCTCTCACTTCAGATATCCTGGAAATTTAAGTGGTCCTGATTCTGGTGCAGTATCTTTCAAAACCAGGAACCATGGAAGCATATCTTTCTATGTTTTCTCATTCTTGGGTAACCTAGAAATAGTGTCAAAAGGTGAATCCTTATGTAGGGTACATTGCAACTAAAAAGGTAACCTGTGCTCCACTGATCCATCTTTGAAGTGGAACTGTTTCTAGTGGAAAAGTTACAATGCACAATTGTGAATTACACTAGCTGCAATAACCGTGAGGAATTTTACCTTATTCACTACAGATTAGAAAGAAATTTTAAATATCAAATGTTGAACTACCAAAGATCACATCTTACCCATTTTCTTTTTCAGAGTTGCTCCTGGGTTCAGGGGCCATTAGGTTAACAGAAGTCAAGTTGTGTTTATTATATTTGTGCCTTGTATCATGCAGAGTCCTTAAATTTGCATCATAAGACAACAAAATCTGGCATACAGATTAAAATTAGAATATTATGACAATATAAATCAGAAACTTGCAATTTATAAAAAATGAAATTATAATTATTTGAATGCATAGACAAGTCAGAAAAAACCTCCAAATGGATCAATGACAAACAATTTTAAAGCAAAGGAAGTAGCCATGTGCATCTATTCTAGGTTTCTAACATAGGGGTCAATAATCTGTGTATTAAAAACAGGTTATTAATGCCTGTTAGATAAACAATGTTAATTTAGTAAAATGTTCTGAAGTCATAAAATCAGTTAGTACAGCACAGGAAAAGATCATTTGGTTTATCAAGTTCACACCAACTCCGCATGGTCAATCCAAATCAGTCCCATTATCCCTAGAAGCTTACTTCTATCAAGTGTGCTTTTCCTTTGAAGTCATTCATTGTTTTGGCATGTATTACCCTTGAAGGCAACAAGGTCCAGGCCATTACTGCTCACTACAGACAAAAGTACTTTCATGTCACAGAGTTGTACAGTATAGAAAAGACCCTTCAGTCCAACTAGTCCATGCTGACCAAATTTCCCAAACTAAACCACTTCCACTTGCCTGTGTTTGGCCCATATCCTTCCAAACCTTTCCTATTCATGTACCTATCCAAATGTCTTTTAAATATTGTAACTGTACCTACATCTACCATTTTCTCTGGCAGTTTATTCAACACATGAACTACTGTGACCATTTTCATGCTCCTAGTACATTTGAATTTTCAAAAGCATTCATTAATATGCCACAACAAGGATTACCAAAATTATGGCCCATGGGAATGCCAGTGATATAGTAGCTTAGACAGAGGATTAAACAATTGAAAGCAAACATTATGAATAAATGGGATCAGTTTGGTATCAAAGGGTATGGGGAGTTGGATAATGATGACAGAGATGACAGGCTGTAGCGAGCAAGGTACCAAAAGGATCACTGCTTGAACCACGATCACTAAAATTTATAGTAATGACGTGGATGACTGAACTAAGCACTGTGTATGCAGTACACAAAGTCCGATATAAAAAAAAGACCAAGAGACTACAAGAAGAGATATAGATAAATCGAGTAGGCAACTATGCAGAAGGTGGAATATAGTGCTGATCAATGTGAAGTTAACCATTTGGGAAAGACAGCAAAGTCAATGGTTTTAAGTTTAAGGGCTTGGGAAATATTGGTATCCAGACCTGGGTTTCTTTGTACGTTCATCACAAAATTGACACGTTAAAAGTAGGTCTTCTCTCATGCTTCTCAACTCTAACGAGTACAGGCCCAACTTACCCAAACTCAAAGAAAACCCTTCCATACTTGGAATCAGCCTGGTGAACCTTCTCTGGACTGTCTCCAGTGTCAGTACACCTTTCTTTAGGTAAAGGGGATGAAAATTGTTCACAGTATTCCAGGTGTGACCAGAATAGTACCTTCTTTAATTTCAGTAAAACCTATTTTTATATTTCATTTCTTTTGAAATAATGACCAAAACTCTATTTGCTTTTCCCATTAACTGCTAAATTTGGATGCTGGCCTTTTGTGATACACTCATTGAAAAACCTCAAATCCCTCTGTGCTGCAACTTATGCAGTCCTTCCCAATTTAAATAATATTCAGCTCACCAATTCTTCCTGAGAAAGTGCACAACTTCACATTATATTCCATTTGCTGAACCCTGCCACTCAACCTACCTACATCTCACTGGAGATAGTATCTTCCTCACTGTTTGCCTTCCCACTTATTTTTATGATTTCAATACTGTATTTTACCGATTTAATTTTAAGTCTGAGGTGGTAGAAATTAAACAAGAAACAATACCAACCTTAAGAACATCTGCAGTAATGTGTGTAGCCATTTCTGGGGCCTTTGGTGTCTGTGGCAGTTCATGTTCAGTTATCATCAGTGGTGGCGATGGTGATTTGTTGCATCCATTCAGAAGGTAATTCATAGAATTAATAGCTGGTGGTGGAGGCTGTTCTAAATCTGAAGAAGTTTTCTCTGTAAGTGTAGCTGTTTTTTCATTCTTAGAATTTTGACACTGATGAGAAACAGATAAAAAAAATAACTGTATTTGTAGAGAGGTATTCAGTGTCATTATGCCCAATTCTATTTATTAGGAACTACTTTCATTTTTAAGGATTATGCCTCTCCAAGTTATTTTTCTTCTCTCTGGCAATCAAAAAGGCATTTTGCTTGTACACAACTGGCTAGACTGTGTTGAGAGTTTAGTGCAAGAGTTTAGTGGTAACTGTCATTCCTTCCCACTATGGTGAAAAAGTGCTCTTCAATTCCACTTTTCTACATTTCTAGAGCAGCAAGATAATGGCAATTCCAAAGAGTACACATAGGAATTCATGCAATTTTATACCTCATGAGTAGCATATTTTTACTGTGAGGTGACCAGAGTGTTAATTTTTAAAAAAAATTTATTCATTTTGTGAGATGTGGGCATCACTGGCTGGCCAGCATTTATTGCCAGTCCCTACTGGCCCTTGAGAAGATGGTGGTAAGCTGCCTTCTTGAACTGCTGCAGTCCACCTGCTGTAGGTTGACTTACAATGCCATTAGGAAGAGATTTCCAGTATTTTGACCCAATGAAGGAACGACGATATATCCCCAAGTCAGAATGATGAGTAACTTGAAGCTGGTGCTTTCCTATCTACTGCCCTTGTTCTTCTAAATGGAAGTGGTCGTGGGTTTGGAAGGCGCTGTGTGAGGATCTTTGGTGAACTCCTGCAGTACATCCCATAGATAGCACACTGCTGCTGAGGGTCAGTGGTGGAGAGAGTGGATGCTTATGCATGTGGTGCCAATCAAGCATTCTGCTTTGTTGTTGAGGCTGCACTAATCCAGACAAGTAGGGAGTATTCAAATCACACTCCTGACCTGTGCCTTGTACATGGTGGACAGGTTTTCATGAGTCAGGAGGGGAGATGCCCATTCAGGGTCTGTTCCATGAGCGAGTAAAGATTTTTGGTGCAGTTTCCCAGTTATATTTACGGACTCTGTGGGCATCATTGATCATTTCTCTCAGCATTCTGTGGCCATTTTGCTCTGCTATTCTTTTGCTAGTGGGGTGTTAAGGGGAGATCATCACTAAATGAAACAAATTAGAGGAAACCTTCAAGACCATCAATAATACCTTTACTGGCATAAAATTCACTAAAGAGGAGGAAAACAACAACAAACTGCCATTCCTAGATGTCACAGTAGAGCAAACAGCCAATGGGGAACTTCAAACTAGCGTCTACAGGAAAACAACACATACGGACCAAGTATTGAACTACAGAAGCAATCATCCCAACATCCACAAATGAAGCTGCATCTGAACATTAGTTTAACGAGCCATCACACACTGCAGCACAGAGGAACTACGCAGAGCAGAGGAAAATCACCTGTACCATGTATTCATAAAGAATGGGTACCCAATGAACACAGTCTGCCGATTTCTCAGTAACAAACCCAAACAAGCAAACAAAACGCGTCCAGAAACCCTAGCCATTCTCCCCTACATCAAAGACTACTCAGACCCCTTGGCATCATGGTAGCCCACAAACCCACCAACACACTAAATCAGCAGCTAATGAACGTGAAATCCTATAGACAACAAGCAAAACTAATGTCATTTACAAAATATTGTGCAAGGACTGTAACAAACACTACATTGGACAAACAAGCAGAAAACTAGCCACCAAGATACATGAACATCAACTAGCCACAAAACAACATGACCCTCTCTCATGAGTATTCTTGCATACAGATAAGGATGGACACCACCTCGACTGGGATAACACATCCATCCTAGGACAAGCCAAACAGAGACACGCACAAGAATTCCTAGAAGTATGATATTCCAAATGGAACTTTATCAATAAACACATTGACTTGGACCCCATTTACCACCTCCTGAGAGAAAAAAAAAAACAGGAAATTGCATCACCATAGGAAATGACATCACCAACCCAAGGAAACCCCAACATATAAATAGAAAGCAGGAGACAACAGCAGTGTTTTGTCCAGAGGCTCACTGAAGATGTTACCTCGTATGATGACAAAATGTCTTAAAATGAACCTTCCAGCTCAGCAAACAAACTTACATCCAGAACCTCAACCTGAGCTACAAATTTTCTCAAAACTTGCTAGTCATTAATGGTGCTGAACATTGCACAGTGAACATCCCCATAATGGGCAGCACGGTGGCACAGTGGTTAGCACTGCTGCCTCACAGCGCCAGAGACCCGGGTTCAATTCCCGCCTTAGGCGACTCTGTGTGGAGTTTGCACATTCTCCCTGTGTCTGCGTGGGTTTCCTCCCACATTCCAAAGATCTGCAGGTCAGGTGAATTGGCCATGCTAAATTGCCCATAGTGTTAGGTAAGGGGTAGATGTAGGGGTATGGGTGGATTGCGCTTCGGTGGGTCGGTGTGGACTTGTTGGGCCGAAGGGCCTGTTTCCACACTAAGTAATCTAATCTAATCTAATCCCCACTTCTGTTATGGTGGAGGAAAGATCATTAATGAAGCAGCTGAAGATGGTTGGGCTTAGGACATTACCCTGAGGAACTCCTGCAGAGATGTCCTTGATGTCAAGAACTATCACTCTCACCTCACCTCTGGAATTCAGCTCTTTTGTCAGTGTTTGAACCAAGACTGTAATGAGGTCAGGAGCCGAATGGCATCACTGAGCAGGTACTGTTTGATAGCACTGCTAATGACCCCTTCCATCACTTTACTGATGATCGAAAGTAGACTGATGGGCTGGTAATTGGCTGGGTTGGATTTGTCCTGCTTGTTACATACAGTACATACTTGGGCAATTTTCCACATTGCTGGGTAGCTGCCAGTGTTGTAACTGTACTGGAACAGCTTGGTTAGGAGAGCACCAAGTTCTGGAGCACAAGTCTTCAGTATATTGCCTGAATGTTGTCAGACCCAGTAGCCTTTGCAGTATCCAGTACCTCCAATTCTTTCTTGATATCACATGGAGTAAATCGATTTGGCCAAAGACTGGTATCTGTTATGCTGGGGACCACTGCAGGAGGCTGAGATAGATCACTCAATCGGCACTTCTGGCTGGAAATTGGTTTAATTGTCCACCACCATTCAGCAATGGATGTGGCAGGACTGCAGAGCTCAGATCTGATCCATTGGATGGGATATTGCTGCTTATGTGGTTTGGCATGCAAGTAGGCCTGTTTGGTGGCTTCACCTGTTTGACACCTCATCCTCAGGTATGCCCGGTGCTATTCCTGGCTTGCCCTCCTGCACTCTCCATTGATTCAGGGTTGATCCCCTGACTTGATGGTAATGGTATGATAATGTTTCTATGCATTCTTTAGTAATGTGCTCAACACAGCAGGAGAATGCTAGACCTGGTTACAGTGAATAAAGAATCAAGTTTCAAGTTTCATTTCATACAAGTCTCAGGTGTTTTCTATTATCTATGGCCAGGCCACCGTCCTGGAAAATTTCAATTACATAGGAGCAGGGTGTAAGCTATTCAGTCACTTGTACAGTTGAATAGACTCAATCAGGCCATTGTCCAGCATACTACAAATCAATACCTGATATTGATTTTCTTTTATTCATTCAGAGGTTGTCAATGTTGCAAAGCCCACACATTGTTGTTGGAGCTGCACTCCTCCAGGCAAGTCTTTTATTTAAAAAATAAAGAACAGACAAACTGCGGATGCTGGAAATCAGAAACAAAGACAGAAATTGCTGGAAAAGCTCAGCATGTCTGGCAGCATCTATGGAGAGAAATCAGAGTTAACATTTCAGGTCCAGTGAACTTTCTACAGAATGTTTTTTTAAATGCACTCAAAAGTGGATGTTGCTAGTTAGGCCAGAACTTATTGCCTGTCCCTCTCTACCCTCAAGAAGATGGCTTAAAGCATTCTTAAATAACTGTAGTCCATGTGTTGTAGGTAGCCCTGCAATGCTGTTAGGGAGGGAATTCCAAAATTTTTGACTGGACACTGAAGGAACAGCGACACATTTCCAAAGATTGACATCAACTTAGCACATTGAGCACTCTCCTGGCACTCCACAGGTAGCCACATCTGCACAAGTGGTTTGGAACCAAGAACCACAAGTACACTAGTTCAAGCTGTAGACATTATTGAATCTTAATGGAGGTGGTAGACTTCAAAAGATGATCACGATAACTTTAGAAGGATTGAACATACTTCAAAGTAAATAGACAGGCATTTGCAGAAGCAATTTATTGTTAGGAAATGCATATAGGGATCAGAGCCCAGAAAGGAACTATTATTTAAATTGAAGATAATACACAACAAGAGAAATCTGGCATCTGAGACAAATTTCAAGATACCACAAAAATGTTCTGTAAAGCAAATCGGATGTTGGGTTACAGCAAAAGCAAACCAAGTAACAAAATACTAAAGCAATCCAGTCAGTTCTAAATTATGGAGGCAAATGTATCAAAAATATCAAAATTATAAATTCGAAATACTAAATAGCAATATTAAAATTCTAAATACCAAAAATTCTAATTGTTATGATAATAGTTGCAACAATCCTTTTTCCTCTATAACCTAAGAGAAACTGGATGGTTGAGGGGATGCAAGAATTGGGTTATAAATAGTAATTATATCATTTAACCAGATTCTCACTGGAAGTAAGTAGGTTGGTGATGACATAACTGCATGCTTAAAATTCTAAACTGGATGAGGCAGTGATAAGCTATTTCATATAATACAATGCAGAACCAGAGTACAGAAACTCTGGGAAATAGAATGGGAGATGATGATGATTTTGACAGGTGGTGTGGAAACATTACTTCAATTAGAGTAGTTTGACAGACTTTTTAACGAGACCATAGAAGTAACGAGTCATAGAGATGTACACTACGGAAACAGACCCTTCGATCCAACTTGTCCTTGCCGACTAGATAGCCCAACCCAATCTAGTCCCACCTGCCAGCATCCGGCCCATATCCCTCCAAACCCTTCCTATTCATATACCCATCCAGATGCCTTTTAAAATGCTGCAATTGTACTAGCCTCCACCATTTCCTCTTGTACCTCATTCCATAATGTACCAATGTCTGCATGAAAACGTTGTCCCTTAGGTCTCTTTTAAATCTTACCCCTCTCACCTTAAACCTATGCCCTCTAGTTCTGGATTCTCTGACCCCAAAGAAGAGACTTTGTCTATTTATCCTATCCATGCTCCTCATGATTTTATAAAACCTCTATAAGGTCACACCTCAGCCTCAGACGCTCCAGGGAAAACAGCCCCAGCCTATTCAACCTCTCTCTATAGCTCAAATCCTCCAACCCTGGCAACATTCCTGTAAATCTTTTCTGAACGCTTGCACGTTTCATAACATCTTTCCGATAGGAAGGAGACCAGAATTGCACGCAATATTCCAAAAGTGGCCGAACCAATGTCCTGTACAGCTGCAACATGACCTCCCAACTCCTGTACTCAATACTCTGACCAATAAAGGAAAGCATACCAAATGCCTTCTTCACTATCCTGTCTACCTGTGAACCCACTTTCAAGGAGCTATGAACCGGCACTCCAAGGTCTCTTTGTTCAGCAACACTCCTGAGAACCTTACCATTAAATGTACACGTCCTGCTAAGATTTGCTTTCCCAAAATGCAGCACCTCTCAGTTATCAGAATTAAACTCCATTTGCCACTTCTCAGCCCAATGGCCAATCTGATCAAGACCCATTGTAATCGGAGGTAACCTTCTTCGCTGTCCACTTCATCTCCAATTTTGGTGTCATGTGCAAACTTATTAACTGTATTTCCTATACTAACATCCAAATAAGTGATGAAAAGTAGCGGATCCAGCACCAATCCTTGTGGCACTCCACTGGTCACAGGCCTCCAGTCTGAAAAACAACCCCCCACTTCCACTCTTTGTCTTCTACCTTTGAGCCAGTTCTGTATCCAAATGGCTAGTTCTCCCTGTATTCCATGAGATCTAACCTTACTCACCAGTCTCCCATGGGGAACCTTGTTGAACGCCTTACTGAAGTCTATATAGATCACATTGACCACTGCCCTCATCAATCCTCTCAGTTACTTCTTCAAAAAAAAAAGTGATCAAGTTTGTGAGAAACGATTTCCTACGCACAAAGCCATGTTGACTATCCCTAATCAGTCCTTGCCTTTTCAAATACATTTACATCCTGGGCTTGTCCTTACCAACTTTCTTTTCTTTTGTAAATATATTTACTAGCAATTTTTAAAAACTTTACAAACATAAAATTATTAAAAATATCAGTATAATAAAAAAACCCCACAAATTACAGTATAACTACGAAGCAACCCTATAATACAAAGCAAACCCTAACACTGTGCAAGGCAACATAAAAAAGAAAGAATGAAAAGCGCTTGACAAATCTAATCATCCTGGTTAAACAAACGCCAGAGTTAAAATAACTGATAAATCTATATCCAAATAACTCCAGTAGGGCTGCCATGTCTTATAAAAATTGTCTGTTGTGGGTTGCACCATGTTTGTAAAAAAAGTCCAAGGGAATGTGCTCCATAATTAATTTCTGCCATCCTAGCAAGCCCAGTGGGTTCTCAGACACCCAATTCATCAGAATATTCTTTCGTGCACAGTATGCAAGAATACTAAATAAATAGTTTCTTCCCATGCCAGTTTAAAGATGGTGAATTTGGTAGACCTAAGAGGAGATATATTGGGTCTACTTTGACTTCAGTCCTCAATACCCTCCCTATCTCTCCCGCCACAGCTCTCCAATAAACACTGAGCCTGTGGCAGGTCCAGAAGCAATGGGTAAGAGTACCTACACTTATTTTACATTTGGGGCAGAGTGAAGATGCCCCTTTTTAAAACTTCGCCAGACGGTCTGGTGCCAGATGAGCCCTGTGCAGAACTTTTAACTGCATAACACATGTCCTATTACAGATTGAGATCTATTGAGTATTCTACCATATTCTCCCATGTTTCAGAAGAGATCTCCACTCCCAGCTCTTGCTCCCAGACCTCATAACTGGTTAATATTCTGCCAGGACCTGCCACCCAGCAGGCGATAGAGGGCACTAACCAAAAGGGTGCTTGTGGAACGTAGCAACAACCTCTCTGTATCGGGCTTATGGGGCTTAGTGAGAAGCGCAGTCTTCTTCTGGATAAAATCCCTAACTTGAAAAAAAACGGAAAAGATCTCTACTGGGCAACCCATATTTGCGGCTCAGTTGCTCAAAATACATCATTACCTCCCCCTCAAACAAGTCTCCCAAACTAGAAACTCCTCTTGCTGCCCATAGTTTGAAGCCAGAGCCCATCATCCTGGTCGGAACCCTGGCACGCCAACTATGGGTGCAAGTGGTGAAGTCTTGGACAAACAACTCTCACTCTGATGCATCGCCCTCCATGCCTTGACTGTACTAATGACAATGGGGTTCCGGCAATGGTCCACAACTGTCCTCATCTTGTCCATGAACAACAGGTTAATAACAGGGCACTTTGCCTGAGAGGCCTCGATATCGAGATTGGATCGTTACTTACCCAATCACAGACAAAGGATAGCAGGGAACTCAATTGATACCTCCCGATATCTGGGAAATCAACTCCTCCCCCTCCTTGAGGCAACTGCAATTTAGTAAGTTTGATGAGGGGCCGCCCACGATGCCAGACAAAGGAACTACACCATCCCATAAGCTTCCGCAGCGTTGACCTGGGAAACATTATAGGGAGTATACGCATGGGGTAAAGCGAACAAGGAAGAACATTCATCTTAATGAGAGATATTCGGCCCAGCCATAAAATTGGAAGAACCTCCCATCTCTGGAGATCTCTCCTAATAATATTGAGCGTGTGAGCAAAGTTAGTCTGAAATAACAGATCAAACTTGGGGGTAACAAAAATGCCTAGGTATCGGAACCTTGCCCATGACCACCTTCAACTTCTGGTACACCCAAAGGGGTAGCCTCCAATTTTGCAAAGTTAATCTTATATCCTGAAATAGCCCCAAATGAATTGATACATTGTATCAAATGGGGTACGTAGGTCATCGGGTTCGATAAATATAAAAGGACATCATCCACATACAGTGTAATCTTGTGTGCCCTTGATCCCACTTCCGGAGCGGTTATGTGCATGTTCTGACGAATGGCTTCTGCCAGTGGCTCAATCACCAACGTAAACAACAGCAGAGAGAGGGGGCAGTCTTGTCAACTACCCCTACCAATCCTAAAATTCCCAGACTTCACCCAGTTAGTGATAACCGCAGCCAGAGGGTGGTGATATAAAACCTCTACCCACCTAGCAAACACTCCACCCAACCCAAACGGTTCTAAGACATAAAAAAGATACAGCCATTCCACCCTGTCAAATGCTTTCTCTGCATCTAAGGAAATCACCAACCCCCAAATCGATCATTGCTGACAAACTTGGACCATATTCAGCAATCTTCTAATATTATTAGAGGATCTATGGCCCCTTATAAAGCCTGTCTGGTCCTCTTTAATAAGATGGGGCACCACCCTTTCCAATCTCAGTGCCAGGATCTTGGACAGAATCTTGAAATCTGAATTTAATAGAGATGGGCCTGTATGAGGCACAATCCTCAGGAACCTTCCCCTTCTTAAGAATTAGGGAAATATTAGCTTCTCTCAAAAGATGGTGGTAAGCATTCATGCATATTGGAGTGATTGTACATCTCCGACATCAGCCCTGACAGAATCCCTATAAACTCCTTATAAAACTCACCCAGAAGACCATCAGGGCCAGGCGCTTTCCCACTCTGAAGTTGCCTAGCTGCTTCCTGTATTTCCTGAACTGTCAAGGGGGCATTAAGAAGAGAGGCCTGTCCAAGGTTACCCCCGGGAGGTCCAGGTTCTTAAAAAAGGTTGCCATTTTTGCCGTCCTGTCCTCGCAACCTTCAGAACAATACAATTCAGAGTAAAAGCTCTGAAAAGCCTCATTTAATCTTTTTTAGCATCGTATGTAAGGACCCCGGTGCTGTCTGATTGCAGTAATGGATTGGGGAGCATGCTTTTTCCAAGTCAGGTACGTGAAATACTTCCCTGTCCTATCCCCATATTCGAACAGCCTTTGTCTAGCAAAAGCAAGTTCTTTCTTTGCATTTTGTGTCAGTATTGAATTCAAGACAGCCCGGAGGGCAGTGATCCGCTGTAGCTTAGTCACCGAAGGCCACGCAAAATGTGCCACCTCAGCGGCTTTCAACCACGTCTCAAGTAGACGCTGCTGTTCCTCCTTCTATCGTTTCCGGCTTGCCGAATAGGAAATAGCTAATCCACCGGCAAAGGCCTTAGCAGTCTCCCATAGCATAGACAGACTTCTAGCCGTGCCTAAGTCAATAGTCAAGAATTCCTAAACTCCTTCAAAAAGTATTCCACAAATTTGGAATCCTTAAAAGGAGAAAAAAGGTCCAAATGCCAGTGCTGCAAACCTAACCTTTCACTCTTGGCCATAACCTGTAAATACACTGCTGCATGATCAGAGATAGCTATATTCCCAATTTTACAACCAATAATCGAATCCAGAAGGGCCGAGGGAGCCAGAAAGAGGTCAATCCTCGTGTGACATTTATGTGGGTTTGAAAAAAAGGTGAAGTCCCTGCTGGGACATCTCCACATATCCACAGCCCCAACTTCTCGCATAAGTCAACCATCTGCTTGGCCTGCAAAGAAATAGTTGGGGGCCCACGAGGTATCCTGTCCACTGTCAGATCCAAAAGACAATTAAAATCCCCCCCCTCTAATAATGTGCCATGTTCCAAAAGCACACAACTTAGAGAAAGCACTAATCAAACATTTGAGGGGATGCGCCAGAGGACAGTAGACATTTAAAATGCCATATTCCTCCCCATGTATCAGGGCTTTAAGTATCACAAACCGTCCCTGCTCATCTTTCACCTGTTCTAATAATGTGAATGGAAGATTTTTCTGAATAAGTACCGCCACTCCCCTACTTTTAGTAGTAAAGGATGAAAAGAATGCCCGGTCATAACCCCCCTGTTGTAATTTCAGGTGTTCCCAATCAAGATGGGTTTCCTGCAACAAAGCGATATCAACCCTTTCCCTCTTAAGGCTAGAAAGCACTTTTTTTCCTTTTAATAGGCGAATGACTTTCCTTAGTGTTCCAGGTGCATCATTTAATAAGACACTTAGCCTTATCCCCTTTCAGAGACCCTTGAACCCCTGTGAAGGAGAACCCTGCTTATAAAGCGCCGAGCGTGTAAATAAAGCCTCAGAGTCGAAGAACTATATATACACACAAAAACTACTTCAATCATAAACTATAAACAACTATTACTACCAAAAAACCCAACTATAAAACCTTGAATGGAAGACTCTTCCCCCTGCCCATAGGGGGCACTCACCCTAACCATCCCCTCCTTCACAGCTCCTTCAAACCCGGACTGTGCCCCAGCCTTCGGCCAGAAAAAAAAACAAGATGATCCTCAAATCAACAACAAAAAAAAGACCAAGTCAGGATGAGCACTCCTGAGCTGAAAATGTGTTGCTGGAAAAGCGCAGCAGGTCAGGCAGCATCCAAGGAGGAGAATTGATGTTTCGGGTATGAGCCCTTCTTCAGGAATGAGGAAAGTGTGTCCAGCAGGCTAAGGTAAAAGGTAGGGAGGAGGGACTTAGGGGAGGGGTGTTGGAAATGCGATAGGTGGAAGGAGGTCAAGGTGAGGGTGATAGGCCGGAGAGGTCAGGAAGAAGATTGCAGGTTAGGAAGGCGGTGCTGAGTTCGAGGGATTTGACTGAGACAAGGTGGGGGAAATGAGGAAACTGGAGAAATCAGAGTTCATCCCTTGTGGTTGGAGGGTTCCTAGGCAGAAGATGAGGCGCTCTTCCTCCAACCGTCATGTTGCTCTGGTCTGGCGTTGGAGGAGTCCAAGGACCTGCATGTCCTTGGTGGAGTGGGAGGGGGAGTTGAAGTGTTGAGCCATGGGGTGGTTGGGTTGGTTGGTCCGGGTTTCCCAGAGGTGTTCTCTGAAACGTTCCGCAAGTAGGCAGTTATTTCTCAGTTCCACCCAAATAACCTCCCTGGATGTATTTCTGGGAATATCCTCCCTCAGTACAGCTGTAATGCTATCCCTTATCAAAAACACCACTCCCCCTCCTCTCTTGCCTCCCTGTCTGTCTGTCCTTCCTGTAGCATTTGTATCCTGGAATATTAAGCTGCCAGTCATGTCCATCCTCAAGCCACGTTTCTGTAATTGCTATGAGATCCCAGTCCCATGTTCCTACCCATACCTGGAGTTCATCTGCCTTCCCTGTTAGATCTCTTGCATTGAAATAAATGCAGTTTAATTTATCAGTCCTACATTGTTCTGCTTTGTCCCTGCCTGCTCTGATTGGTACAGTTGAAAAAAGGAAGCGAGTGAAACAAACAGTCTCAGATTGATCTCTTTCCTCACTATCTCCCTAGGACCTATCCCCCACCGTAATAGTTTAAATCCTCCCATGCAGCTCGAGCAAATCTCCCTGCCAGTATATTAGTCCCCTTCCAATTCAGGTGCAATCCGTCCTTCATGTACAGGTTACTTCTACTCCAGAAGAGATTCCAATGATCCAAAAATGTGAATTCTTCTCCTATACATCAGCTCCTCAGCCATGCATTAGTCTGCTATACCCTACTATTCTTACCCTCACTAGCTTGCGGCATTGGGAGTAATCAGATATTACTACTCTCGAGGATCTACATTTGAAATTCCTGGCTAACCCTCTATTCTCCCTTCAGAATCTCATACTTTTCCCTTCCAATGTCATTGCTTCCAATGTGCACAATGACCTCTTGCTGGCCCCTCTCCCCCTTCTGCACCCTCTGAGACATCCTTGATCCTGGCACCAAGGAGGCAACACACCATTTGATTTTTTTGCTGCTGGTCACAGAAACGTCTGTCTGTGCCTCGGACTAGAGTCCCCCAACACATTTGATCTCTTGGAACCTGACGTACCCCTCATTGCATTACAGCCAGTCTTGATACCAGAAACCTGGCTGTTCAGGCTACATTCCCCTGAGAATCCATCATCCCCTATATTTTCCAAAACAGCATATTTGTTTGAAATGGGACAGCCACAGAAGACTCCTGCACTACCTGCCTACCTCTCTTACCTTTCCTGGAGTTAACACATCTATGTGACTGTATCTGCAACTTTTCTCCTTCGTAAAATTGCCATCCATCACATCCCCTTGCTCTTGTAAATTCTTCATTGCCTCTAACTGTCTCCAACCGATCCATTTGATCGGATAGGATTAGTAATGAACAGCATTTATTATAGATATACTTCTCAGTAACACGTAAACTCTCCCTAAACTCCCACATCCGACAAGGAGAGCATATCACTTTACTAAATGTCATTTTTGCTTCTTCCAATCTAGAGACCCAGAAAATAGCACTGTCTTATTCCTCTACAAAACATTGCTCCAGGCTGACTTAATACTTGTGGCTACTTTTTTTTAAAGTTTAATTAAGAGACATACCTCAATACAACAAAACAAGAAAGAACCCACTCTTTTCACTACTGCAGACCTACCGTAAGGCCACACTTAAAACTATTCACATTTGTTTCTGTGCTGTGACCTCTCCAAGCAGGTTCCTCCAAGATTAGTTGTGCATTTCACTGTTTGTTAATTTTCCCAGATGCACTCCAATATACATGTTTTTAGATTTAAACACCAATTCAATATAAAAATACATTTGGTATAGAACACAAGTAATCTGACGATTGATTAGATATGTGCAAGCTTGGGAGGTAAATGTAACTTTGGGCCCATGATTCTCAAAGATCACCATTGCTTCCAAACACTTCCTATTCATGTACTTATCTAAGTGTCATTTAAACATTGTAATTGTATTCACATCCACCACCTTCTCTGGAAGTTCATTTCACACACGAACCACTGTGTAAAAGAAATTGACCCTCATGTCTTTTTAAAGATCTCTCTCTCCTCTCACCTTAAAAATATGCCCCGGAGTCTTGAAATACCCCATCCAAGGGAAACAACACCTGTTATTCACCTTATTTATATTCCTTGTGGTTTTAAAGACCTCTAAAAGGTCACCAACAACCTCTTATGCTCCAGTGAAAAAAGTCCCAGCCTACTCAGCCTCTCCCCATAACTCAAATTCGCCATTCTCAGCAACTCCTCTTATGTACCCTCTCCAGTTTAGTAGTATCCTTCCTAGAACAGGGTGGCCTGAACTGGACCCAGTACTCCAGAAGAGGCCTCACCAACACCTCAAACAACACCCTAACTTACACTATCACTGTACCAGGATCTTGACTTGCAGTAATCCTTTGTGAGCCTAATGGGATTGAACATGCAACCTTACACTTGCTTTTGGTCCACATCTCTTGATGCTCTTCCAACAAAATCACATCAATATCAGTCAAATCATCTCCCCTGTGGAAGGGTCTTTGATAACTTAGGTCACAATTGCTATCATGGAGGACCTAGATAGAAATTATTCACATCGACTGAAGGGTAGGGAGTCACTGAGCAACAATTGAAGGCAACTATCAAATATCAAAGTCTACAAAAGAAAACAAAAATAGTTAAATATGTATCTAGTGGGAGGTTATGATTTGGAATTAGTGTGGAGGAGATATACAAATTCAGAGCTTTCAAAGCACAAAGAATAAGCAGCTGAAGAGGAAGATAGGAATTAGGAGTGGGCAATTCAGCCCTTTCAAGCATGTTTCACCATTTAACATGATCATGGCTTATCATGTACTGGTTTCAATTCCACTTTTTTGCCTGCTCCCATTAGTCTTTTATCCCACTTTTCATCAGAAAAGTATCCATTTCCTTCTCGAATTGGTTGATTGATTCTGCCTCCACAGTACTCTTGGGCATGGAGTTCCACAGATTCACAACCTTCAGCAATTTCTCATCGGTTTTGAACCTACCTCTTCTCACTATCTACAATCTCTTGTTTTAGACTGTCCCAGAAAAAGGGAACATCCGTTCAATGTCAACCTTATTATTCTCCTTTAGCATTTTATATACCTCAATCAGATCAGCCCTCTCATTCTCCTGAATGACAGCATGTACAAATCAAAGCTATTCAACTGCCCCTTGTCTTGTAACCCTTTCATCCATAGAATCAATATGGTGAACCTCCTCTGAACGGCCTCCAGTGCCACCACATTCTTCAAGTAAAGATGCCAATACTGGACACAATACTCCAGATGAGGTCTCATGAACACCTTAAATAATTGTCACAACACTTTACTTTTATAATCTAGCCCTTTTGTAATAAATGCCAAAAAGATTCAATTTGCCTTTCTTATTATAAAGATACCCATCTTCTGTGATTCATGCACAAGAATACCAGGTCCCTCTGCACTGATGCACTTTGGAACTGCTTCCCATTTAAATAATAATTTGCCCTTTGTTTTCCTGGCCAAAATGGATGACCTTACATTTATCCAAATTAAACTCCATCTGTCAACTCTATCTCATCACAGCCTGCTTTCCCACCCATTTTAGTACCATCCACAAATTTTGTTACATTATACTTGGCCTCTACTTGCGGATCATTTATATAGATTATAATCCATTGCAGTCTGAGAACTTAACCCTGTAGCACCCCACTACTTACAGTTTGCCATCCAGTGAAGGGCCAATTTATACCAGCCCCCTCTCTGTCAGTCAGTCAATCAATCCTCTATCCAAGCCAATACTTTACAGTTAGTTTTCTAAAACATGGTTGCATTCTTGTGCTACCCAATGTTGTAGAAAAATTGCGCTTTAGAAATAGCACTTCTAGTATTGGTGGCGTATTCACGTTACACCAATACAGGTTTTAAAAGTTTGCGCTTTAGAAACAGCATCCAATTGTCAATCACATTATAGTGAATTGTTAATGAAACATACATTATAGTAGAAGGCTTGCATCCCTAAACCCCTGTGATCTAACCTTTTATCTGGAACCTTGTCAAATGCCTTCTAGAAGTCTAGATATACCACATCCACTGGAAGACCACTATCCACCTTGCTGAATACACCTGCAAAGAGCTCCAAACACTTATGGGGTGGCACAATGGCTCAGTGGTTAGCATTGCTGCCACACAGTGCCAGGGACCCAGGTTCGATTCCAGTCTTGAGCAACTGTGAGTGCAGAGTTTGCATGTTCTCCCCGTGTCTGCGTGGGTTTCCTCCAGTCGCTACAGTTTTTACAGACCAGTAAGTTTTACGTCTGTCATCTGCAAGGTGTTAGAAAGGATTCTGAGGGATAGGATTTATGACCATCTGGAAAAGCATGGCTTGATTAAATGCAGTCAACACGGCTTTGTGAGGAGCAGGTCATGCCTCACAAACCTTAGAGCTCTTTGAGGACATGACTAGAAAAGTTGATGAGGGTCGAGCTGTGGATGTGGTGTATATGGACTTCAGCAAGGCATTTGATAAGGTTCCCCATGGTAGGCTCATTCAGAATCAGGAGGAATGGGATACAAGGGAACTTAGCTGTCTGGATACAGAATTGGCTGGCTAACAGAAGACAGCGAGTGGTAGTAGAAGGAAAATATTCTGCCGGGAAGTCAGTGGCGAGTGGTGTTCCACAGGGCTCTGTCCTTGGGCGTCTACTGTTTGTAATTTTTATTAATGACTTGGATAAGGGGATTGAAGGATGGGTCAGCAAGTTTGCAGATGACACAAAGATTGGAGGTGTCCTTGACAGTATAGAGGGCTGTTGTAGGCTGCAGCGGGATATTGACAGGATGCAGAGATGGGCCGAGAGGTGGCAGATGGAGTTCAACCTGGATAAATGTGAGGTGATACATTTTGGAAGGTCAAATTTGAAAGCTGAGTACAGGATTAAGGATAGGATTCTTGGCAGTGTGGAGGAACAGAGGGATCTTGGTGTGCAGGTACATAGATCCCTTAAAATGGCCACCCAAGTAGACAGGATTGTTAAGAAAGCATATGGTGTTTTGGCTTTCAATTCATGGGGATTGAGTTTAAGAGTTGTGAGATCTTGTTGCAGCTCTATAAAACTTTGGTTAGACCACAATTGGAATACTGCGTCCTGTTCTGGTCGCTCTATTATACGAAAGATGTGGAGAGGGTTCAGAGGAGGTTTACCAGGATGCTGCCTGGAATGGAGGGCTTATCTTATGAAGAGAGGTTGACTGTGCTCGGACTTTTTTCATTGGAGAAAAGGAGGAGGAGAGGGGACCTAATTGAGGTATACAAGATAATGAGAGGCGTAGATAGAGTCGATAACCAGAGACTATTTCCCAAGGCAGAAATGGCTAACACGAGGGGTCATAGTTTTAAGCTGGTTGGAGGAAAGTACAGGGGGGATGTCAGAGGCAGGTTCTTTACACAGAGAGTTGAGAGAGCATGGAATGCGTTGCCAGCAGCAGTTGTGGAAGCAAGGTCATTGGGGACATTTAAGAGACTGCTGGACATGCATATGGTCACAGAAATTTGAGGGTGCATACATGAGGATCAATGGTCAGCACACCATCGTGAGCTGAAGGGCCTGTTCTGTGCTGTACTGTTCTATGTTCTATAACTCCAGCAAGTTTGTCAGCATGACTTGCCTTCCATGAAACTGTGCTGACACTGGTGAATTGTGCTTTGGTTTTCCAAATGTTCAATTATCTCCTCCATTATGATTGATTCCAACAACTTCCCCCATCACACAGAGGTCAATCTAACCAGTCTATAGTTTCCCACTTCTTGCCTATCCCCTTTTCTGAACAAGTGTGTCACATTAGCATATTTCCAATCCACTTTTCCATAATACAGGGAAGTTTGGAATATCATATCTGACGCATCCACTATCGAATGCCATCTCCTTTAACACCGTAGGGTGCAAACCATCGGGCCTTAGTGATTTATTGGCTTTTAATCCCTCATTTAACTTAATACTTTCTCCCTAGTTATACTAATTTCACCAAGTTCCTCTGTTTGTGAAAACAAACAATATTGGTTTAGAGCCTCTGCCATTTAAAGTGCTGCCAATCCTCCAGAATGCCACTAACTTTTGCAATATGGTATGCCCTAGGTTTTGCCTTTGTTATCCTTGACAAGCTGTGGATGATTTTTCGCCATTGTTGTTACAATGCCTCTTCTTTTCAGGAAATACTTTAAATGAGTTATTTAGGACCTCTTTAAGCGTTTGCCACTGTTCTTCAACTCTTTTGCCTCTTAATATTTTTGCCCAGTCCACTCGGGCAACTGCTTCCCCAAACCGATATAATTACCTTTATCCAACACAAACTAGAGCATGCGATTGTCTTCATTCTTTCAATCTGAATTTGAAACTCTGAGCATGTTGGGATCCCTCCTCAACTGCAAGACCATTTATCAATTCTTCCTCATTAAGTAAAGGAGCCAGTTCATTGTTTGGCTCCATAACATTATGCTCTAAGAAACAATCTCATACATTCTGAACTTTTCCTTGTGGCTACTCTTGCCAAGTTGATTAATCCAGTCAATATGCATGTTAAAATCACCCACAATTACTGCTGTACCGTTTTCACAAGCCCTCTTTCTTGGTTTATACTATGCCCTACTTCGAAAGTACTGTTCAGGAGCCTGTAAATTACTCTGACCAAGCGATTTCTTCCCTTGCTTTTTATTTCCACCCAAGACTGATTCAACATTTTGGTCTGTAGTGCTAATATCATTTCTTAATACAAACTTGATAACATCCTCAACCAATAAAGCAAACCCACATCTTACTCCTTCTTGCATACCCTTTCAGAATACAGAGTACCCTTGGACATTTAACTCCCAGTCCTGATCCTTCTGTAATTACATTTCAGCAATCCCCACCAGGTTGCACCTATTTGTGCTGTCAGCTCATCAACTCTACTCCAATTAAATGCACCACTTATGTTCAAAGTTTTTAAATAAGTTATACGGATTTGTCTTTTTCTTTTTACATTTTCTTGTGAAAATACTATGCTTCCTACACTCTCCATCTTTATTTACTTACCCCCGACAATACTGAGCTTCTTCTCTACCACTTACTCTAATTTTCAACTCACATTTTGATATTTTATGATTTCTTCCCTCAATTGTTGAGCTACTCTTGCAAAGAGCTAGTGTAAGCATGATGGGCTAAAATGGTTTCCTTCTTTGCCATGACCATTTTATGTTAAGAAACTTTTCTAATCCTATGAGTTACATTTGAGGAAAGAAAATTAAGACAGGTATGTTTGGGTGCAGCTCAGTCGAAACCAGAGGGTTATGAACAATGAAATGATAAACCAATTTAGAGATGCACATCAATTAAAACTTACAGATATGTCTGGTTGGGCGATTAAAGGGACAAGGTAATGTATCTGCTAAGAATATATTCTTGGAACAAGGTTAAGTCTATTTGGTAAGTGTGCTAGAAAATGTCTTAAGGGCCTGCGCTTCCAGCATGACACTAAATAGACAAACAAGCAGGAAAGAAAAATGCCAATCCTGATTTTTCAAGTGACTTGAAAATGCTGACAACATTGACCAAGTTTTCTACAAAACCATACCAAATTGAAAAACGCACTTGGCGTGTTTGAAACCAATCACTATTTGCAGGTCTATGAGAGGATAGTTGCACTGGTACAATATTACTGAATATCATACTCACAGAAGATTGCTTTTTCAGCCATGGTGTTTCAAAACATGGCAATACTGGAGATGGTAAAGAGCCATTTGATTTCCTTTCTTCATTTGCTGGAGTTAGGGAGGAATCTTTATGAATTCTCAGACCAGGAGTGCAAAACACCGGAGACAAAGGAGAATTCAGAAAATCTCCAGCTAAAAAGAAAAAAAAATACAGCTTTTTCTAAAGGGTAATATTTTACTAAACACCACCAACTAATACATGGTATTTGAAACTCAAACTTGGACATTATTTTCTACATATTGAAAGAGGAGGAGGAAACATATTTTGGGTATTTCATGATCACCTATTATTCCAAGGACTTGGCAGTAAATTAAATACTTTGAAGTGCAGTTATTCATGAAATGTAGAAAACATAGCATTTAGTTTGCATGCAACAAATTCCCATAAATATACAAGAGAATGACCAGATTGATTATTTTTTTCTGAAGTTGACAGAGAATAAGTAGAACAAAAACCTAAATTCCAAAAGAATCTCTAGTACTCAAAACCTTACTTCTGCTCTTTCACACCAGAAATAAAACTGAAGACAATATGTTCACCCAAGTATGAGGGGCCTATCTACGATGAACTATGTACAACAGGAGGTAATTCAACTAATCATCCTTCTGCAGGCAATTTGAAAAAACTATTAATCCCACTTATCTGCTCTTTTCCTCTAATACTTCAAATGAGGGGCATATGCAGAATTTATTCAATTCCAATTTGAAAGTTACGACTAAATCGTTGCCACCAGTTTCATGCAATCCACTCCAGATCATAAATAACTTACGCTTTTTAAAATATCATCCTCATAGGACTTCTGGTTCTTTTACCAGTTCAACACTATGCTCTCTGATGATTAATCCTTCCATAAACTTAGTTGTTTTCCTTCATTCACCATATCCTTATTAAATTTTCCCTTAACCTTAATACACAAGCAAAATACCCAGAAGACTGTAAAATGAAAGTTAAGAAACAAATACTGGAAACACATTGCAGATTTGGCATCTATGTTTAGAGAAAAGGTTACATTTCAAATTGGTAAATTTAAAAAATCAGAACAGGTTAATTGTTAAAAATGTAACATTTTATTTTATCTTCCACTTCAATTAAGCTTCACATTCAACACTATCTTTGACCATTTCTACCACATTCTGCATGATGCCATCAAATACATCTTCATTTCCTTTCAGCATTCTAAGATTGCTCCCGCTGAAACATCCCAGCTCACTCCACTGCCATCCCCTCTTCACCCGACTGAACTTTCTCAAACAAGCACAGGATGTGTTCCTCAACCCCATTTTCCTGCCTTGTCTCAGCAACCCTTCATACCCATACCAAACAAGAACCTATTTCCATTTTAAAGACACACAATGACTTGGCCTCTACTGACTGCTGTGGCAATGAATTCCACAGATTAACCATTCTCCGGCTGAAGAAATTCCTCATTATCTTAGTTCTAAAGGGTCATGCTTTCATGTTGAGGCTGTATGAGATTGTATTCAAATAACTGGGGAGCCCTCTATCAAGATTCTAAGCATCAGTTCTTTCATACCTATTTTAGCATTCAATTTTAATTTTCCCTCCCATTTGTCTCTGCAACCTTGCAGCATTCATAATTTTAAAAGGAGGAGAAGAAATCTGGGACAGGGCTATATATTCAGTCACTTAAGGTGAAGCAAAATATTGAGAACAGAAACTAGAAAGAGATTCAGGATGCATGCTTAACTATGGAGCTTGGTGGTTGACAGAGTAAGCATTACTTAATCAGGTAAGTTTAATTTAGGGCACAAACTAATTGTCCCAGCCCCTAACCTAATGCCAAGCAATATTCTCCATTGCTGGTGAACAGTCCATGTTTTGATTCTTAATGCAATAACATTGAGCATTCCTACATTGGATGCTTCCACATTAACATCCAAACAAACGCCCATGTTCTTTCCACATGAGACATTTGTCAATAACGTTCAAAACAGAAGCCAAGTGATGGTTATGGAGAATATAATAATTACAATTCCTTTTGAATAACCTTACCCACACATCACATTTGTTTGTTTTAGTGAAGTGATAGAATATTTTAGGTCAACCTCTACAGATGCTTGACCTCAGCAGTCCCAGCTTTTCAATGAGATTTCTCTTATCTGAACAACACTGCATTGACTGCTTGGATAAGCATAGTATTTGCTCCAGGGTGGTCAGATATGCTGAATGGATGTTCAAGAGTAGTTGGATTCTTAATTTTTAAAAAATTCTTTTCTTACTTGCAATACTTCACACTAGTCTATATTAAACTTAATTATTTTTCAGGTATTTAGCCCAATTCATTTCATAGCTCCTAAGCAGCTTCCATGATTCAGCTGTCCTATTTACACGCCATCAAAACATTTGATCAATTTGCAGAGGTTTTTGAAAGCTGTTTATGCAAATTCCAATGAGATAACAACAGCTAACTATTACATTAAGATTAAAGTTTAAAGATTTTGAACTGTGGGAACTCATCCTCATTCTAAAACCTTAGGTCATAAGCACAAGTTTATTTCTGTATTTTAATTGCCATTTAATTGAAATGTTTGGATTGATCTCCCAGTATAAATGCAATTTATAGACCTACAAATGGATTCTACACATTCAAGTCTAATATGGTTCAATATTAAAGTTATATATTAAAAGTTATATATTTTGAAGAATCGAACCCAATACTCACTGTTGGGATCTGCCTGTTGTGTCATAGAAGACACAGAAGCATTTTCAATCTGCTTTGACACAGAATTAACACACAGATCTTCTTCAGTTGTCGGTATAGGTGTACAACTGGAAACAGATGCGTTTTTTTGGGGTAGGGAGGGAAGAAAGAAGAAATAGAAATATATTCAGATTGGTAAAACTGTGACAAATGCAGTCGATATATTTGCCATAAAAAAGCCTAAAATGGGAACTTTTGAGCCAGAATGCAAATACTTATTTATTTCCCACCCAATCCTTGGTCACAAATGTAAAGAAGTGTATACTCATAATACGAATACACAGAAGCTATCCTAAAGAAAACACCAGGTGACACAATTAGCACTGTTAGTATTTTCTACAGAAACAAACTTCAGTTATGACAGAATCAATGAAGTATATTGTGGCACAACAAGTCACTGAATTTTCTCAACATTATATGCATTTCTCAAAATTTATCTAGAAGTTGTTGGAAACATTTTAACTAGAATTTATATTGTAACTTTAAAAGTACTGTATATCTAGTTTGCCATTTCATAAATAAAATGAAGATTTGAATTTTTTTTATTATGCCCACAGGAGGAACTCAAGCCAAGTTTCTGTTTCTCTGCCTAATACAGTTTAAGGACAGAATGATGGAAACACTCAAAGGAAACAGGGAGGCCACAAAAGAAACTGATATCTCTAAGGAGGGTTAAAAAAAGTGCAACAGATGAAGTCCAAAAAAAGGCAAACCATCTGGGGATTGCATGACATTAAATTCAATATAAGTATTTATTTAGCATTACATGTAATAGAATGTCCTCCTAAACCTTTCCCTGGGATAACTATTTTGATACTTATGGTCTGGGTATGTTAGTTGGCATATTGTCTCTTTAATAAAATGTTTAAAATTGTGCAAATGCAGGAATTCTGCAGGAACATAGCACTCTCAACTGATCCCTAAGTTTGTTGCAGCTGAAAGCTAATACTTCCAACTGAGTTATCATGCATGACGCCTTGAATATGACAACTCAACTGCAGTACCAAAAAGAAAGTGTGGGTATATTATAGGTGAAAGTGCATTATATTTAGTAAATTAATGTCTGTGCTTGCATTGAACTCAGCCTGTCATTACTGGACCAAGCTTGGTTAACATACTTATTGTTATTGCAAGTATGAAATTTCAGAACAGGGACAAATAATAGCACAAATAATTTGTTTCGTGTTTAGATAAATCCCATTTTAAACCTTGGGGGTAGGAGTAAGTAAGTTATTGGAAACAAGAGAAATTGAATTATAATTATTTCTAAAAATTTTTAAAAAAAATTTACCTGTTCATCTCTGGTTGAGCAGATTTATTATACAGTGCCAAAGTAAAATCATTTACATAACCAGTATGTTCTGTAATACCAAAATGTTCCAGCTTGGGAGTGAGAAGCATCTCATCATCCAGCCGTAATGTGCATTTTGGTGTCTTTGGTATAATCGGACCTTGTAAAGTTGAAGAACACTTCATTCCAGAGAATTCCAAACTGATTTTGGGATATGAGGCCTGATTACATTCTGGCTCTCCCCATGCACTTTGAAACATTAAGTGACCAAGTCCAAAATCTTCAAGTTGAGGGGTACGCAAGGAGTCATTCAAAGGCTTCTCATGTGGTGGAGTGGCAACTTCATTATTTTGCTTTTCAAGTTCAGGTTCAGAATTTTCAGTTCCAACTTTTTCAGTACTTGTTAATTTAACCTGTGGTTCTTGGAGGAAAATACATTACAGTTTATTTAGAGATTTTCCATTTCACATGTCCTTAAACTTTTGTTTTCCTTGAAGTCAAGGTCATTGTCTCCTGGAAACCTTCCATCTCTGCAGGATGTAAGACACCTACCCATACTACTGGCCAAAATGGTCACATTCTGAACAGTGAATGTTGACAGACTTTTCGAATGCAATGGATATCACAGTAGAGCCTATCCCAGTTTTATTTTGATGGTCACATATAATTAATTATTAGAAATACTGTCTTGATTTTCCACTGCCCAATTGAGCAGCCCAAAAATGAATATTCATGACCCGTCATCATTGGTCTGGATGAAAGCAACACAGGTATTACTTTTCCAAAATTTCCTGGAACTTGTCACATAGGCACAAGTGACCCTTTGGTATTTATTCACTCGCAGGAATTACTACTTAGAGGGTCAGCATTTATGGCCATCAAAAAAGATGGTTGGTAGCCAACTTCCTGAACTGAAGTTTGTAGGAGAACTTGCACCACACAGTGCTGTTAGGTAGGAAGTGCCAATTAAGGATGGTGAACTTGAAGTGGCAATAGTTCTCATGTCTCCTTCCAGGTAGTAGAGGTTGGATTTGAGTGGTTGTATCACGAAATTTTAGTGGAACTTAGCATCCCCTGCTTTTCCTTGCTAAAACAGCGAGAAGTCCTAACTCTGTATCACCCCTTCATAAACCGCCTCTACATTTTAGAGTTGAAAATAATGGCATTTTTGTGCTGCTAGTTACCTGTTAGCAATATGAAAGGATCCATCATTAGATTTCACCTCAGCCACCTTTGCTCCAAAAGCTCGAGTTTCACCAATCTAACCTTGTCGCTAAAATCCTTTGTGGCTGGAACTACTCTGGCAAATCACCCACAAACTCCCTTCAGGAGCCTCAGTTTCTTTCTAAAGTTGGTGACCAGAACTAAACACAACATTCTCGTTGCGATAAGATCAGAGCTATTTACAGGTTCAGCTTAATTTCCCTGCTTTTGTACTCAAAACCTTAATTTTGAAATCCAAAGTCACATAATTACTATCTCCATGTCCTGTCACATTCCAACTATCCACACTCAAGTGTCCCTGGAAATTTCTTAGAACTGAGCCATCAAATCTATATTACCCTTCATTATCCCTTCCACCAAAATGCCTCCCTTTACATATTTCTGATGAATTTTCATCTACCATTTTCTTGCCTATTTGGTTAGCTTATGTCCTGTTGTAATTGTTTGGTATCATCCATATTGTCGGCCAGAATTTGGAATAATTGGCAAATCTTGAAATATTACTGTAGTAGTTTGTCAAATGCTTTCCATGGAAAACATTTGTTGCATTACCTTCAACGTTCTTGATTAGTTCATTTTAAAGAAACCAATTTTGTTAGTTATATATGATCTGCCTTTTATAAAATCTATTCGCTTCCTCCAATTAACTCAAGCATCTGTTAATTCTTTTGCTGAACACAAAAAGAAATGCTACCAATTTATATCTTGCACAAATACAAGAACGCCAAATTATAGATGATCACAAAATATTTATACCATTTCTGCAAAAGGGTGCTATTTGATTGGCAAGTTGATTCGAATTAATTGAGTTGTCATCATGAATAATCAAAGAGACAAGAAACTATAACTCCTGGGTAATTTAAAAATTCACAAGGCTTAAAAATATTCTTTGATTGCAGAGTTTAGGCTCTTGGGAATGAACACATGTTGCTTCTAGCAAGCAACAATGAGCCACGTTACAAGCTTTGCTAATCATCTTAAAATTAGTTGTCATTGTAGCTATTAATACATTCAGGATTGTTCAGCAAATGTTGCCCATTACATAATCCCAACCCAAGAGCAGAAAATGTGTTTTAGGTTTTTGCAAGCAGCCACTCTTCGAATATAACTCGTTGGGGATATAGAAAGAGGAAGAGCTTAAAGCAGCTATTTGTGATCCAAATCAAATTAGACATAGTACACATGTGAACATTGAAATTGCACAGCAATCTTATGGAATTCTGCTCCTTATATAAATTATCAGCATGTTGTAGCACTTTGAGGCATACAAAGTACAGTACAATATAGCACTATAGCAAATCACATTCTGCTTTGTTTTAAAGATGCTTTTAAAATTATCACAGTAAAAGTAATCACTAAATTAAAAAGGACAACTCTACTCACTCCCCTGAACATACCTTCATTTTTTCTACTCAAGGATTCATAGCCATAATTCTGAAAATGTTCTTCAATTTCTTCAAGTTCTGCACAATTTTTTTGTTGCAGTATTTGGAAGGCTCTAATTAATTCACTATTTTCTCTGTATTCATCATTAAGGGTTTCCACTTTTTTTTGAACATCAGCCTTTAAAAATAAATTATAATGACACATTGAACAATTTTATGCAAAAGCTCCTCTATTTGAACTTTAAAAAGGAGATACAGGGCAATTAAAATATTTAGCCACTCAAATTTTAAATCCATCTAAGTATTACCACGCACTGTTGAAATATTTAATTCTCTGTTCTGGCAAAGATTTTGTTGAACTTGCCTTTTGATGTACAACATTGCAACACAGAACTGTATTAGTAATTAGATGCGTAGTAATATTAGAGACCATAAAAGGTAAAAGAAGGGATTTAGAAAATGTGTTGGCAAAATTTAGGTCAGATTTGCAACAAACAACTATGTTTCAGGAACTGTAACCTACATCAGGGATTAATACAATCAATCAATGGTGAACTATTACCATTTAAAGGTAGTAATCAGTGTACAGAACACACATCCATTGACAGCCTTTGTGCTAATTTTGTCTTTGTGAGCAAGGGAAGGAAGGAAGCAAAATACCGGACATTGAACAACTGGGCACAAATGAAGCAAGGTGACATTGCCTTAACTCTATTTCTTCACTCTTTCTCCAATAAGTGATGTACAGAAAACGTTTTGTTGAATTCATCCAATTGACATTGAAATAGATGTGCCGCCAACTGCAGTTTCTGCAGCACTCTCCACAATTTCCCTAAAACTAAAGTTATCTAACGTAATGGGGGTTGAGAGCCTGATCACACTCTGGAACAAATAACGTATTGAAGATTGACATTATTGGATTTCTCACCGAAAAAGATTTATTTTACAATGAAAAAAATCCATTGGTTTGGTGTAAGCGTTCATGACAAATTTGCTTATTTCCTGATTTCACCAGAATATTTGAAACTGTGAAATGTGAATATACATTGAAGATGCAACACATCTATTAAAAATACAATACAAAAAAGTCATATGGCCTTTAAACATTTATTTTTACACAGTCAACGCACAACATGTCCCCAACTAGTCTCTCAAATGTTAGTTTCATTTGCAGAATCTCAAAATAATCCAACTATAGTATTTAATCATTCCTTGCCTGTAACCTTTTTTGGAGGATTAATAATTACAGGATCATTGTGTTTTCAAACTACAGAGTCTTCGACACCCTTCTGCAAAATTGGGGACAGGAATGAATTAAATAGTAGTGAGCTAGTTAGAGTTGCAAATGACGGAAATGTACAGTGCAAGAGGGCATTCAGTTGACCATAGCTGTACTAGCTCCTGAAGAGCTAACGTGCTAGTCCCGTTCTCCTGCCCTATTGCTGTGGCCCTCTAAATTCGTCACTTTCAAATATACATCCAGCTTTCTTTTGAAACCTAAATAATCTATCTCCGCCACTCTCCTAGGCAGAGCATTCCAAATCCTAACAACTCTGAATAAAGAAGTCTCTCCTCATCTCACGCTTAGCTAATTTGCTGACTATCTTGAAATTGTGACCACCAGTTCCTGACATACCAGTTAGTGGAAATGGAATATCCTTCTTTACCTTGTCAAAATGGTTCATAATTTTGAACAACTCAATCACGTCACCTCCTAATCTTCTCTGCTCCAAGAAGAATAAGCTCAATTTCTCTATTTTTCCTTTGTGTGTAAAATCCCTTATGCCTGGTATCATCATAGTTAAATCTTCTGTGCACTCCCTCCAAGGTTTTAATGTTCTTCCTTAAATAAAAAAGGTGCCCAGAACTGAACACAATATTCCAAATGTGTTCCAGTCAATGATTTGTAGATAAATAGCATCACTTCCTTGCTTTTATATTCTATGCCTCTGTTAATAAACCTAAAGGATCCTATAAGATTTCTTAACAAATGTTTCAACTTGCCACCTTCAGAGAACTATGCACTTGAATCCAGAGGTTCCTCTACTCATGTACTCCCTTCAAAGTTGTACATTGAACATGTATGGTCTCTCCATGGATTCTATCAAAATGCATTAACTCATTTCCCTGCATTGAAATTCATCTGCCAAGTGCCTGCTCATTTGGCCAACTTGTGACTCTGATATCAAGCAGGGTCACCCTTACAATTGACTATTCTTCCTAGCTTATTATCACTTGCAAATTTAAAGGTTTTGTCCTCAAAAAGGCATCTCCAACTAGTTTATATAAAATCAGAAAAAGCAAGGATCCCTGGGGGACACTTTCAACACATATCCAGTCTAGGAAATGCCCTCTGTACCTGCTCTCTATCTCCTATCGTTTAGCCAACTTCTAATCCATGCTGCCAAGAGACTATCAATGCCAAACATTGCTAATTTGCTAATCAACGCATCATCGGATTTCTGAAAGTCCAAATATACAACTCTCACAGCACTACCCTCATCCACCTGTCTATCATCTCAAAAGAATTTAATTGAATGTGTCAGACAATACTTGCCCTTGAAAAAGCCATGTTGATTTTCTAGTATTAATTTGCTTTATCTCACATCTTATCCTGTATTATGGCCTTCAGGTTTTTCCACCATTAATGTCAAGCTGCCAGGTCTGTAGTTTCCAGGGTTATCCTTTGCTCCTTTCTTAACCAACGATGTCACATTTTCCATTCTCCAGTCCCCTGGAACTAAAGTTCAGAGAGGCCTGAAACATTTCTATCAACTGCCAGCCTTTTTCGCATCTAATTTTTATCTATTGTTATATTACTCAGTTGCTCATCATCCACATTTTCAGCTGGGTCATTGTCACCATCTACTAATTCAGTAAAGACAGAAGCAAAGTGTAGATAGAAAATGTTTACAATTGACATGGCCCAAACTTTTGGCTCACAAGAAATAGAAAGGTCATCAGCACAGAGAGAAGTAATGGTTCAAATCTGGAATCAAAGTAATTTATATTCCAAAGCTGTTGCATCTTCCTGTCTGATCAACAATGCTTTAACAAGATTTAGATTGGAACCCCTTAGCACAAAAGCACCCTAGTTAAATTAAAGACAGACATCACTGTAGAAATGGTGCATTCACTAACTGGACCCAATACTATAAAATTTTGATAAACATCACTGAAAGTCTGTACTTTAATATGGAAGCAAGCAGAGGTATGCAGCTATCTCAATTATCTTCAAACCATTTTCTCAAAATCTGAAAGATCAGATTAAGCTACAATCTGGTGACAAGATGAGATTTAGGCATAAACAGTGACTGAATCAAACAAATTAGGCCTTCAAACTCAAAGCACAGTAATGGATAAGACATTTCGTGTAGGAAGAGGTCAGATTTTTTAAAAGAAAAACATATCCCAGGCTTATCATGTGTTACTACAGATACTTCGATAACATATTATGTTATTTGAACACTCAAGCAGAATTAGAACACAAGGACTGCAGATCTAGAAGGCAGTTCATCACCATCTTGTTAAGAACAACCAGGGACAGGCAATAAATAAATGTTGGTCAGTCAGCAATGCCCACATCCCATGAGTGAATAAAATCTAATAGAATTAGTCAATATCCTCAATAATCACAATCCTTCCATTAAACTTAAAAACCAATAAAACAGGAGGCATAAACTGGGAAACAAAAAAATTACACTCTAAGTGGGCATGGTCACAGTTAATGTGTCATTATTACTTATGGAAAAGCTCAAAGATTTTAAATATGTAATGACTACTCTTTTTACTGTATAGAGAGAGAGAGAGAGAGAGAGAGAGAGAGAGAGAGAGAGAGAGAGAGAGAGAGAGAGAGAGAGCTCAAAAAAAAAGACTTGTTAGATATATTAAGCCTAATTTTTTTTTGATAGGATAGTCAAACCATAGTTGCAAAACAGATTAACACCGTAATCATTATTCTGTCCAATATATTGTCATTAATGACAAAGTCCCCCCCCAAAAAAAATTGGTTTAGAATCTTCTTCAAAAGTCAAGAGGATGTTCATTTGCTGAACCATATAACAAGAACAGTTTTTTTTATTAAAAAGAGGCAAAAATCTAAAAAAAAAGATAGGAACAGAGTGAAGACACAAGCTACCCTATTTCCCAAATGCCTTTCCATCCCATACCAATCACTCAGCAGCCCAACTTCCTGAATTCTTCGTTCTATCCCTCCAGTGCCACTTGGATGCTCAGGTTCACATACTGCCACACATTTACCAACCATTGCTACACAGGCTATTTCTCCTAAAGGCTCACTAATGTGCTCACTCCTTACAAATAGCAGGAGAGAAGCTGTCTATGTTTGGAGAAGCAGCTCCAAACTGATTGTGTCAGTTTTATGTACAGCAATAGTGATATGAAAGAAAATTGCCATTGATTTTGGGCTTTTCAGAGTAAATTTGTCTGTCATCCCTGTACATTTTGAACTTTGTTGAAACAGCACAAAAGCAGAAAACAAAAAAATAAATCTGTCTTTTTGCTCATATCACTTGAGATTTCTTCAAAGAAAAAAATTCCAGTTTTTGTTTAAAAAACACAATTATGGGATGTAGATACCACTGAAAATACCAACCATTGTCAATCCATCCACAATTTTCCTCAAAGTGGTAATGGCGATCTGCCTTTTTTGCAATCCATCTGCAGCAAGTACACCTGTAGAGTTGTTAGTAAGGGTGGTTGAGGATTTTGATGCAGTGATAGAAAAAGAAACAGTAATTTGGTTTCTAGTCAGGATAGCATGGTGGGGAAATTGCATGTGTCTCTCCATCTGCTCCTGTCATGCTAGGTTATAAAGATTGCTGATTTGGAAGGGCTGTTGAGGAAGGCTTGGTAACTCACTGCAGTGCATTTGTGTATATAGTTAAAAATCACAACACCGTGTTTAGTCCAACAGGTTTATTTGGAATACAAGCTTTTGGAGCACCGCTCCTTTGTTGGGTGATTAGTCCAGCAGGATCAAAGGACACAGAATTTATAGTAAAAGAACAAAGTGTCATACAACTGATGCAATGTATTGAACAAACCTAGATTGCTGTTAAGTCTTAGAATAGGGTTGCAGGTTTTGATTCATTAATATATAAATTGCAGAACTTCTTTCAAGTCACATTCCTGAGATAACTGGAATGGTGACATCTCAGCTCAGACAATGCATTAAAGATATGGGGTTAGAATCTGTCTGCATCCCAACCTCGAGTCAGACTGGTTCTATTTTCAAAGTAGCAACTGATAAAATGTCACATGGACTGACTGCCTACAGAGTGTGTGCTTTTCAGACAAAATAGAATGTATCTGCAAACACAAATCTGCAAAAGGTCCATGGGGTGAATGTGGCTTTGTGTGCATTTTGTAATAGTTACCTCCACCCAAAGCCTGAATGTTCTGTTTTAATTCTAAATACTTTGTTGTGAGTCAATTTTCAATCGGATTCACAGAGAGAATTCTGGAGGAACCAAATCTCAGCCTTTTGCAAAATAATGTTTAAAAAAGAAAAATAACTCTCCCTACAGAGAGAAGGGGAGAAACATAATTCAAGTTATCGCTCCTCCATCCATAACAAAATGCTTAAGGAGTTTGATATGGTAGATGCAGAAAAATGTTTTCCACACCTAGGGAGTCAAGAAAACAGACAGAATCAGCTAATTAGGATTGAGATAAGGAGATATTTCTTTACTCAAAATGTTGAGAATCTTTGGAAATCCCTATCAATTCAAGCTTAGTGTACATCTGGTAATTAAAAAGACAAACAAAAAGAATTGCGGATGCTGCAAGTCAGAAACAAACAGAGGTTGTTAGAAAAGCTCAGCAGGTCAGGAAAAATCTGAGAAGAGAAATCAAAGTTAACGTTTCAGGTCCGGTGACCCTTCCTCAGAACTGATGGTAGTTAGGAAAATGTCAGTTTATATGTAGAAGATAGGGTGGGGGCAGGAGTAAGGAGTAAATGATAGGCAAGGATAGAGCCCAAAGAGAGAGAAAAACAATTGAATAGACAAAGGAGTCAATAATGATCTGGCTGGGAGGGTGAATAGCTATTAACGGAGACAGTTAGCAGCTAACAATAGCTGGTGTGTAATGGCAGACTGTGTGATAACAAGGCCTGATATATGTGGTAGGGGGTTGGAACATGGGGGGAGTTCAGACTAAAATTATTGAACTAGATATGGAGTATGGTGGGCTGCAGGGTACCAAAGCAGAAAATAAGATGTTGTCCTTCCAGCATGTGCGGAGTTTCGCTGGAGTGCTGCAGCAAGCCTGAGACAGAGATGCGTTAAAGTAGCAGGCAACTGGAAGCTCAGGGTATTTTTTGCAGGCAGAACATAGATGTTCTGCAAAGCGGTCACCAAAAGGTAGGTAAAGGATTTCGGAATAGTACAAACAGGTGGTATTGAAAAGAATCAAAGTGTGTGTATTAGGCCTCTTTCTACAGATACTATCAGACCTGCTTTTCCACTTTTTACATCAATGCAAGTCTCACAATTATTTTGGCGTGATTCTGAAAATTCTGCATTTGTTGGAACTGGACGTTCCCAGACTAAATATAACAGAAACTAAAATAAGTTAAACAGAACAGCAACATCAATTTTATAGCAGGTCTGTTTTCACACAGTCTGGATTTGTGATTGAGGTGGAACTTTTAAGAGAAGACGATAAACGTACATGATGTGGGAATACTAATGTTGGACTGGTGTGGACAAAGTTAAAAATCTCACAGCATTTGATCATAGTCCACCAGGTTTATTTGGAAGTACAAGGTTTCAGAGTGCTGCTCCTTCATCAGGTAGCTAGTGGGGCTGGATCATAGTACACAGAATTTATAGTAAAAGATCAAAGTGTCATGCAACTCATGGGATGTATTGAACAAACCTAGGTTGCTCAACCCATTCTAAGTGATTAAGACTGAACAGGAATCTGGATTTGTTCAATATATCACATCAGTTGTATGACGGGTTGATCTTTTACTATAAATTCTGGGTGTTGTGGTTCTGTTCACCGAGCTGGGAATTTGTGTTGCAGACTTTTCGTCCCCTGTCTAAGTGACATCCTCAGTGCTTGGGAGCCTCCTGAAGTGCTTCTGTGATGTTTCCTCCGGCATTTATAGTGATTTGTATCTGCCGCTTCTGTTGTCAGTTCCAGCTGTCCGCTGCAGTGACCGGTATATTGGGTCCAAGTCGATGTGCTTATTGATTGAATCTGTGGATGAGTGCCGTGCCTCTAGAAATTCCCTGGCTGTTCTCAGTTTGGCTTGTCCTATAATAGTAGTGTTCTCCCAGTCGAACTCATGTTGCTTGTCATCAGAGTGTGTGGCTACTAAGGATAGCTGGTCGTGTTGTTTTGTGGCTAGTTGGTGTTCATGGATGCGGATCGTTAGCTGTCTTCCTGCTTGTCCTATGTAGTGTTTTGTGCAGTCCTTGCATGGGACTTTGTACACTATATTGGTTTTGCTCATGCTGGGTATCGGGTCCTTCGTCCTGGTGAGTTGTTGTCCGAGAGTGGCTGTTGGTTTGTGTGCTGTTATGAGTCCTAGTGGTTGCAGCAGTTTTTGATGTATGGTAGTGTGGCTAGTCCTTTGGGTTGTGGCATGACCAGCTATCCTTGGTAGCCACACATTCAGCTGACAAGCAACATGAGTTTTAACTTTGTCCACCCCAGGCAACACCGGCATCTCCAGTTCTTGTATATAATACATGTGGCTACAGCAAATATTTACAAACAATCACGTGAATTAAGAATCACGTGGGCTATTTGGTCTCTCTAGTCTGCCCTGCCATTCAATAAAATCATGGCTGATTCAATTGAGCCACATCTTCCACATACTGCTGATAACTAACAAGGTAGTTGAAAGCTAAGTATCTATCTACATCTCCCTTAAAAAAAAATTGATGATTCTGAAGAGTGTTCCAAAGACTTATGGCCCTCAGAAAAAAAAATGTTCAGGTTTATCTTAAAAATAAAGGGTCTTCCATTTAAGTTCTAATCTCCCCATACATTCAATATGTTATGACTCCTGTTGGTGTTATTATTGGTTAACCCAGACTGGAAAAGGATTCTGGGTAATCCAAGATGGAGGACAGGAAAAATTTCTGGCTGTAACAGCTGCTCCTTTTTGGAGGTATTTTAGGTGCTGGAGGTGATTTCCTCAAATTGCAGGAGCAGCAATTACTGTTTCATATGCTGTTGCATTTTTTTCCCCCCAAAGTTCCAAAACAAAGAGTCAAAACAATAGCAGTTTTAAAAAGAGTGAAGAACAGACAAAGGAAGCACATGGTGAGGTCATTGCAAGAGAGGGAGAGAACCTGTACAGTTCCTGCCTTTGCTGTTTGAATTAGTGTAGTGTATCGCTGTTCATCGGAGTGCAGCTGGGACAATTATTAAACAGTGAAATTGACAACTGATCTTGGAGGAACTGTTGGGTGAAGTTAACAGCACAGAATCAGATAAGTTAATTGTTGTTTTAACTGTGGCCTACAGAAAATCTGCAGAAGTGGGTAGAGTAGGTTCTTTCTTGATTGTAGCTTTTTGGAGAAATGTCTCTTGATTAAACTTAAAACATAAGCCATAACTATTAATTTAACCTGGGGCAGTGTTTGTAGAGAAATAAGAGAGTTATTTTCTGGGTCTGTAGGCTGTGAAGGAGCAAAAATGGCCTTTAATAGAGTGATATGTACTTCTTGTCAGATGTGGCAGTTTAAAGAGAGTTTAAGGGTTACTGCGGATTATATCTGCCATAGATGGTGCCAGGCTCAAGGATGTCTCAGAGGGTGCAGAATGTTCTCACGGGGCAGAGGGGCCAGCGAGAGGTCATTGTCCATATTGGAACCAACAATATAGGAAGGGAAAAGGTTGAGATTCTGAAGGGAGATTACAGAGAGTTACGCAGACATTTAAAATGGAGGCCCTCAAGGGTAGTATTATCCGGATTACTCCCAGTGCTAGGAGCTGGTGAGGGCGGGAATAGGGGGATAGAGCAGATGCATGGCTGCGGGGATGGTTTATGGGAGAGGGGTTCACATATTTGGGTCGTTGGGACCTCTTCTGGGGTACAGGTGACTAGTACAAGGACGGACGGATTGCCCCTGGATTGGACGGGGACTACTATACCGGCAGGGTGGTTCGCTAGGACCGCTTGTGGATGGGCGGACGGACGGATACATAACAGACAGGGACAAGGTAGGACTAATAAATTAAACTGCATTTATTTCAATGCAAGGGGCCTAACAGGGAAGGCAGATGAACTCAGGGCATGGTTAGAACATGGGACTGGGATATCGTAGCAATTACAGAAACATGGCTCAGGGATGGGCAGGACTGGCAGCTTAATGTTCCAGGATACAAATGCTACAGGAAGGATAGAAAGGGAGGCAAGAGAGGAGGGGGAGTGGCATTTTTGATAAGGGATAGCATTACAGTTGTGCTGAGGAGGATATTCCAGGAAATACATCCAGGGAAGTTATTTGGGTGAAACTGAGAAATAAGAAAGGGATGATCACCTTATTGGGATTGTATTATAGACCCCCCCCCCCCCCAATAGTCAGAGAGAAATTGAGAAACAAGCTTGTACGGAGATCTCAGTTATCTGTAAGAATAATAAGGTAGTTATGGTAGGGGATTTTAACTTTCCAAACATCGACTGGGACTGCCATAGTGTTAAGGGTTCAGATGGAGAGGAATTTCTTGAGTGTGTACAAGACAATTTTCGGATTCAGTATGTGGATGTACCTACTAGAGAAGGTGCAAAACTTGACCTACTCTTGGGAAATAAGGGAGGGCAGGTGACTGAGGTGTCAGTGGGGGAGCACTTTGGGGCCAGCGACCATAATTCTATTTGTTTTAAAATAGTGATGGAAAAAGGATAGACCAGATCTAAAAGTGGAAGTTCTAAACTGGAGAAAGGCCAATTTGGACAGTATTAGGCAAGAACTTTTTGAAAGCTGATGGAGGCAGATGTTCGCAGGTAAAGGGACGGCTGGAAAATGGGAAGCCTTCAGAAATGAGAGAACAAGAATCCAGAGAAAGTATATTCCTGTCAGGATGAAAGGGAAGGCTGCTAGGTATAGGGAATGCTGGATGACTAAAGAAATTGAGGGATTGGTTAAGAAAAAGAAGGAAGCATATGTCAGGTATAGACAGGATCGATCGAGTGAATCCTTAGAAGAGTATAAAGAAAGTAGGAGTATATTAAAAGAGGGAAATCAGGAGGGCAAAATGGGGACATGAGATAGCTTTGGAAAATAGAATTAAGGAGAATCCAAAAGGGTTTTTACAAATATATTAAAGGACAAAAAAGGGTAACGAGGGAGAGAATAGGGCCCCTCAAAGATCAGCAAGGCGGCCTTTGTGTGCAGCCACAGAAAATGGGGGAGATACTAAATGAATATTTTGCATCAGTATTTACTGTGGAAAAGGATATGGAAGATATAGACTATAGGGAAATAGATGGTGACATCTTGCAAAATGTTCAGATTACAGAGTAGAAAGTCTTGAAACGGTAAAAGGAGGATAAATCCCCAGGACCCGATCAGATGTACCCTGTGGGAAGCTACAGAAGTGATTGCTGGGCCTCTTGCTGAGATATTTGTATCATCAATAGTCACAGGTGATGTGCCGGAAGACTGGAGGTTGGCAAATGTGGTGTCACTGTTTAAGAAGGGCGGTAAAGACAAGCCAGGGACCTATAGATCGGTGAGCCTGACCTCGGTGGTGGACAAGTTGTTGGAGGGAATCCTGAGGGACAGGATGTACATGTATTTGGAAAGGCAAGGACTGATTAGGGATAGTCAACATGGCTTTGTGCGTGGGAAATCACGTCTCACAAACTTGATTGAGTTTTTTGAAGAAGTAACAAAGATGATTGAAGAGGGCAGAGCAGTAGATGTGATGTATATGGACTTCAGTAAGGCGTTCGACAAGGTTCCCCATGGGAGACTGATTAGCAAGGTTAGATCTCATGGAATATAGGGAGAACTAGTCATTTTGATACAGAACTGGCTCAAAAGGTAGAAGACAGAGGATGAGGGTGGAGGGTTGTTTTTCAAACTGGAGGCTGTGACCAGTGGAGTGCCATAAGGATCGGTGCTGAGTCCTCTACTTTTTGTCACTTACATAAATGATTTGGATGCGAGCATAAGAGGTACAGTTAGTAAGTTTGCAGATCACACCAAAATTGGAGGTGTAGTGGACAGCGAAGAAGGTTACCTCAGATTACAACAGGATCTTGACCAGATGGGCCAATGGGCTGAGAAGTGACAGATGGAGTTTCATTCAGATAAATGAGAGGTGCTACATTTTGGGAAAGCAAATCTTAACAGGACTTATACACTTAATGGAAAGGTCCTAGGGAATGTTGCTGAACAAAGACCTTGGGGTGTAGGTTCATAGCTCCTTGAAAGTGGAGTCACAGGTAGATAAGATAGTGAAGGAGGCGTTTGGTATGCTTTCTTTTATTGGTCAGAGTATGGAGTACAGGAGTTGGAAGGTCATGTTGCGGCTGTCCAGGGCATTGGTTAGGACACTTCTGGAATATTGCGTGCAATTCTGGTCTCCTTCCTATCGGAAAGATGTTGTGAAACTTGAAAGGGTTCAGAAAAGATTTACAAGGATGTTGCCAGGGTTGGAGCACTTGAGCTATAGGGAGAGGCTGAACAGGCTGGGGCTGTTTTCCCTGGAGCATCAGAGGCTGAGGGTGATCTTATAAAAGGTTTACAAAATTATGAAGGGCATGGATAGGATAAATAGACAAAGTCTTTTCCCTGGGGTCGGGGAGTCCAGAACTAGAGGGCATAGGTTTAGGGTGAGGGAAAAGATATAAAAGAGACCCAAGGGGCAACTTTTTCATGCAGAGGGTAGCACGTGTATGGAATGAGCTGCCAGAGGATGTGGAGGAGGTGGTACAATTGCAACATTTAAGAGGCAGTTGGATGGGTATATGAATAGGAAGGATTTGGAGGGATATAGGCCAGGTACTGGCAGGTGGGACTAGATTGGGCTGGGATATCTAGTCGGCATGGACGAGTTGGACCAAAAAGGGTCTGTTTCCATAGAATCTATTATCAATTATATTTCCTTTTTTTTAAAAAAGATTAGATTCCCTACAGTGCGGAAACAGGCCCTTTGGCCCAACAAGGCAACACTGACCCTCCGAAGAGCCACCCACCCGAACCCATTCCCCTGCATTCACCCATGACTAATGCACCTAACAATACCGGCAATTTAGCACGGCCAATTCACCTAACCTGCACATTCTTTGTAATGCGGGAGGAAACTGGAGCACCCAGAGGAAACCCACGCAGACACAGGGAGAATGTGCAAACACCACACAGACAGTTGCCTGAGGCGGGTATTGAACCTGGGTCCAACCACTGAGCCACCGTACCACCCATAGTGGTTTAGTGTTTTTTTTTCCACTGAAAGTTATTTAGAACAATAAACAGACTTTATTATGCAAATGTAAAGATGCTTAAAGAGAACGTAATAAAGTTAGAAAGATTTCACAGTAAATGAGAAAAAAAACCCATCCCACCCATTCCAAAACCATCACTTTACAGTATTCAAATACCAGAGAGAATTCCTTCCTGTCACATCTAAAGATTTAAGGCAAATGTTTATTTTCAATTCTTGGTCTTAGGAGTTTATTGGCATCTTCCTTGAAGAGTCCCAAAGCTGAACTTCGAATGTTCTCAATTGTGAGTAACACCTTCAGTATTTCAACTAAATACTTGTGGTTCTGTTCGCCGAGCTCGGAATTTGTGTTGCAGACATTTCGTCCCCTGTCTAGGTGACATCCTCAGTGCTTGGGAGCCTCCTGTGAAGCGCTTCTGTGATGTTTCCTCCGGCATTTATAGTGATTTGTATCTGCCGCTTCCGGTTGTCAGTTCCAGCTGTCCGCTGCAGTGGCCGGTATATTGGGTCCAAGTCGATGTGCTTATTGATTGAATCTGTGGATGAGTGCCATGCCTCTAGGAATTCCCTGGCTGTTCTGTTTGGCTTGTCTTATAATAGTAGTGTTGTCCCAGTCGAACTCATGTTGTTTGTTATCTGCGTGTGTGGCTACTAAGGATAGCTGCTAATGTCGTTTCGTGGCTAGTTGGTGTTCATGGATGCAGACCATTAGTTGTCTTCCTGTTTGTCCTATGTAGTGTTTTGTGCAGTCCTTGCATGGGATTTTGTACACTACATTGGTTTTGCTCATGCTGAGTATTGGGTCCTTTGTTATGGTGAGTTGTCAGAGAGTGGCTGTTGGTTTGTGTGCTGTCACAGGAGGCTCCCAAGCACTGAGGATGTCACCGAGACAGGGAACGAAACGTCTGCAACACAAATTCCCAGCTTGGCGAACAGAACCACAACGAGCACCCAAGCTACAAGTCTTCTCCCAAACTTTGAACGCCTGCGGGCAAGAGACGCTAAGACAAGCCAGGAAATGGGAATCCTGTGCCAACCGCCTAAGCGCCACATACGAACAACTCCGGTTCCTGCACGAATGCCGAAAGAATCGAATCCTTCCACCATGTGTCAGATACAGACCACCAGTCAACAACCCACAAGCCAGGGACACAGCCAGACAGAACGGATTCAGGATGATCCAGGTAATGATTACAGACGCACACAACAGACTTCACAAATTCAGACAAGAAATTGCATGCCAAAAATCGTTAATTTCAAAAACCACCAATCAGGAATGGACCGGGACCATAGAACAGGCCATCACCATAGTACAGAACAGGACCACACACACTGCAAAAAAAAAAAAGGCACTAAAAAAGAAAAAATTGCCAAACTAACACACACCAGAGGACACCACAACACACTCTTGGATTAGAAACCTCTCCCACAGACAGCTCATGAACACGGAAAGAACAATACTGGCCAAGGGACTCAACTACAACCACAGGGACGCCAAGACAGCAGGCTACCTAGCAGCACTAGAATGCACACTCAGAAACAATGGACTGACAGAAGAGACACAGCAAACAGTGAGACAAAGTATCAGACCCCCGATAACAAGGAAAAGACAAACACATAACCTCAACACCAAGGAGAGGGAAGCACTAAAAGCACTAAGAAACGATAAGAATATAATCATACTACCAGTAGACAAAGGCAGAATGACGATCATCCTGGACAAAGCAGAGTACATCCAAAAAGCACAACAACTACTTGCAGATACCAACACCTACCAAAAGAAGGAGTTTGACCCCAACCCCACAGCTCACCAATAGGATAAACAACACACAGAGGAACCTCCAAAAAAAAAAAAGACAGATCGATAACCAGGTCTGACCTACAAAGAATGAAACCCGAAAGCAACAACACCCCCAGATTCTATGGACTACCTAAAGTGCACAAACCAGACATCCCACTCAGACCCATAGTATCACTACCAGGGACACCATCACACAAACTGGCTAAAGAACTGCAGCAGAAACTGAAACACCTGATCAGCGGATCCAGAAACTACACAATCAACACGGGAATTCTTGGACATTATCAGAAATATACACACAGACAAGGAAGAAACTATGGTCTCATTCGATGTAACGGCACGGTTCACCTCTATTGACAAAACCCGAGCCAGAGAAACAATAGCCAACCTGCTGGACATATAGAACAGACAACAAGACGGGGAACCTATCAACAAAGACGGCATACTCAAACTACTGGACCTGTGCCTCACAACACACTTCACATTTAACAACCAAACATATGAAAAAATCAACGGCACACCCATGGGCTCACCCATCTCTGGACTCATAGCAGATGCGGTAATGCAAAGATTAGAACAAAAACAGTCTTACTGCAAATTCAACCCAAACTCTGGGTCAGATATGTAGATGATACCTTTGTAATCATTAAAGACACAGAAATAGAGAACACACACCGGATCATCAACACCACACTCACAGGAATCCGATTCACTAGAGAGAAAGAAAAAGGACAACCAACTCCCATTCCTAGACGTGATGGTACAGTGAACACCGAACGGAGAATTCACCACAAAGGTATACAGAAAAGCCACACACACAGACCAAGTCCTAAACTACGAAAACAACCACCCCAACACACACACAAAAGATGTTGCATCAAGACACTGTTCAAAAAAGGGCCACAACACACTGCAGTACACCAGAACTGCAAAAAGAGGAAGAAGAACACCTATACAATGTATTCGCCAAAAACGGATACCTCCGCAATTTAATCAACAGATGCCCAAGGGAAAGACAACAGAATGGAGGACATGCCATAATCCAAAGGACTAGCCACACTACCATACATCAAAAACATTTCTGAACTGACAGCCAGACTGCTGCGACCACTAGGACTCATAACAGCACACAAACCAACAGCCACTCTCAGACAACAACTCACCAGGACGAAGGACCCGATACCCAGCATGAGCAAAACCAATATAGTGTACAAAATCCCATGCAAGGACTGCACAAAACACTACATAGGACAAACAGGAAGACAGCTAATGATCCGCATCCATGAACACCAACTAGCCACGAAACGACATTAGCAGCTATCCTTAGTAGCCACACACTCGGATGACAAGCAACAAGAGTTTGACTGGGAGAACACTACTATTATAGGACAAGCCAAACAGAGAACAGCCAGGGAATTCCTAGAGGCATGGCACTCATCCACGGATTCAATCAATAAGCACATCGACTTGGACCCAATATACCGGCCACTGCAGTGGACAGCTGGAACTGATAACCGGAAGCGGCAGGTACAAAATCACTATAAATGCTGGAGGAAACATCACAGAAGCACTTCACAGGAGGCTCCCAAGCACCGAGGATGTCACCTAGACAGGGGACAAAACGTCTGAAACACAAATTCCCAGCTCGGCAAACACAACCACAACAATGAGCACCCGAGCTACAAATCTTCTCCCAAACTTTCAACTAAATACTTCTTGTTTAGAACTTTCAAACTAGAATCCTTACACTTACACTAACCTAACTGTTCTAACATTAACTACTTTCTCTAGGAGAAACTGCTCCACACATTTAATTTCAACTAGATTTCTGCCAGCTGACAAAAGCTTTCAAAGCTATTGACTTCCTCCCCAAGCAAAATAAATATTCCTGATTCTTCCAAACAGAAAGCAAGCCCTAATTATATGACTAGCCAGAACAGTGGATCCAATATAATTCAACTGAAGACCATCCAAACAATGCAGCTCTGAATTCCCTGGTGGTGGTACCAATTCCCCATGAATCAGGGCCCCTATATCCTACATCAATGGAATTTGCTCAATGGAACTAACGTCTTATTTTATTTAGCCTGCAATTTGCTTATAACACATTTAAGTAATCCAGAGATTATCACTTTTGTAGCTCTGCTTTAAATTAGTCCCAATCTGCTCACAGAAACAGAGACTCAGAGTCGCAGTCAGCCTTTCGGGAGTTTGAGCAGAGATTGATCTGTCATTTAATATGATCACTCCATATTCATGATTTCTCCCCATACCTCGATGACTTGTAACTAAAAACATCTCTTTCTTGAAGATACTCACCCTCACCTTGGCCTCCACAGCCTTCTGCAGATTCACTGACCTTTGAGTAAAGGAAGTTTTCATTTCAGTCCTTAAGATGGTGACCCCAGTTCTAGACTTCCTAACCAGGGAAAACATCCTCCCTGCATCTAGTCTGTCCATTGGAATTTTATGTCACTAAACTAATTAAAGTCACATACCCTCTATCCTGAATAGAGGGCTGGTTGAACAGTCCTGTCACCCCAGGATCAGCACAGTGAACCTCTGCTGTACTTCCTTTATAGGAAGTATATCCTCTTAGGTAGGCAGACCAAAACTGCATGCAATACTCCAGGTGCAGTCTCACCAAGACCCTGTATAACTATCCCTCCTGAAGTCAATCCCTCTTGCAATGAAGCCTCATATAACATATGCCTTCCTAAATGCTTGCTGCTCTTGACTCTTTACTTTCATTTACTGCTGTAAAAGGACACCCAGATCCCTTTATACATCCAAATTTCCTCAATATTCACAAAGTAATATTCTGTTTTCACATTGAAGTGCATGACTTCACATTTAGCTACGCTTGGTCCACTCACAACTTATCTAAATCATTTGAAGCCTTCTTATACCCTCCTCAGTCTTCAGCAAACTTGGAAATATTGCATTTGGTTCCCTCATCCAGGTCATTTATGTAGCTAGGGCCCAAACATTGACCCTTGTGGTGCACTACTAGTCAATGCCTGCCACCTGGACAAAACAACATTTATTCCTACTCTGTTCCTGCCAGCCAAGCAATTCGCAATCATGCCAATATAGTATTCCCTATCCCATGTGTTTTATTTTTAAAAACGTTATGAACAAATCCAAAAATGCCACACCCATTGGTTGTCCCTCATCTATTGTACCTATTACATCCTCAAAAGACTAAGTAATCAGTTAATCTTGAGTTACTTTATATAAATTCTTCTGGGTTTGTCTAGTCTCAACACTTTCCAAGTGTTCTGTTTTTCAGTCCTTTTTAATACACTCTTGCATTTTCCCCCCCCCCATTATTGATGTTAGGTTAACTGGTCTATAATTCCCTGTTTTTCTCTCCCATCTTTTTTAAATAGTGGGCTTACATTAACTACCACGCAACCTATAGGAACTGCTCAAGTGTACAGAATTTTGGAAGATAACACTAACTTGTCTAATATTATCAGGATCACCTCCTTTAGTATTGTAGTATGTAGGTTATCAGGTCATGGTAATTTGTCAAGCTTTTAAATCCCTTACATTTCCCTAGCAGGATTCCTTTCTCATTGTACAGTAATTGGTTTGTTTTCTGGTTGTTCCCTCAACATATTGGTGTTTAAAAAAGTCATATGCAGACCTAGGAAATCCTCCTCCACAAAACCATTGTTCTTTGTCTTGCGAAAATTATATGCAAATTAGTCAGCCATGATTACAGTTGCACCCACATTGCATGCAACTGGTTTCTTGCCTCATGTCCTCACTTACGTCTCCAACATTATTTAGAGACCCATGGACAATCCCTAACTTTTATGGGGCTCCTAATTTCTTTCCATGCAAATTTCACATCCTGATTTTCTGAGCCAATAGCCTTCCTCACTATACTTTGATTTCCTTGGTTACTAACAATGATAAACTACCTCCAGTCGCTTTTTCATCTCTTTCCTAAATAATGCATATTCCTGGAACTACAGTTCCTATCCTCAATCATTCTGCAGCCATATCTGTAATTGAAACCAAATCTTAACCATTTAGATCTATTTGAGTTAATTCATTTACTTTGTGATTACTCCACACATTAAAAAGACAAATTCTAAATGCTTTGTGGCTTAATCTTGTTAGCCATCATAGCTTTCCAATGATTCTTCTGCCTTCCACTTTTATTTCTTACTTTTCTGTTTTATTTCTCCCCACTTTGGCTCCTAAACCCCTGTCACTCGAGTTTAAAGTTTTCCAACAGCACTAGAACCATCACACCCACCCCGAACCCTGAAAACTCCAGGTAACTTACTGCTTCCTTGAGGTGTTACAGTGATCTGGAGGCTGAACTACAAATACTGATGAGTTGAAATTCAAAATACAGACATGTATAGCAAACAGATTTACTGCCAGATTACATGTGTCCAGAATCATAAAGCATTACCTTCCCTATTATCTTTGTGTTAATTTATTATTCGCTTCCATTCTCCTAAAGCTGTTGGCCCAAAGACTGTGATCCCTCCCCCATGATACTTCATAATGGATTTGTTACTCTCCTCTACACTGCTTTATATTCCTTGATTGTAGATGCTGCCAATCCATGGGCTGGTTTCTCCTGGATGGTCTCGAGTTGAGAGTGTTGTTGATGCTATATTCATTTAAGTGTGTTCATTCACTTGTGCCTTATAAACATCACACAAGCTTTGGAAAAATAGGTGGACAAGTTGTTTCCACAGAATTTCAGCCTCTGATCTGCTCTTGTAGCCACAGTATTTTATATAGCTAATCAAGTTCAGTAACGAGTCAATAGTAATCCCCAGAAATTTGATATGGGGCATTCAGTTATAGCAATGGTGCTGAGCATTAAGGGGTGATTGTTGGCTTGTCCTTTTATTGGAGATGAACTGATGATGCTTGGATTTACTTCCCACTTATCAAAATAGCCATGTTATCTATGGATGCATGTGGACACAGACTGTTTCAGTATCTGAGGAGTTGCAAATAGTGCTGAACTTTGTGCAGTGAAACTTGCTGATGTCTGACTTTGAGGTTGGGAATGTCATTGAAGTGACTACTAGTGTTTGGATCTATGACACTAATCTGAGGAACTCCTCTAGTGCTGTACTGGGGCTGAGATGACTGGCCTTCAACACATTATCACCATCTTCCTTTGGGCTAGTTATGGCTGAAAACAAAAGACAAAGTGGAGACTGTCCCCACCCCTCCCACTCAAACTCCAATAACTTACCAAGGGTCCTTGATACCACCCTTAGTCAAATGCTGTCTTGACATCAAGGACAGTCATTCTCACCACAACTGAAACATTCATGGTCATTAGATAGAATGGCTATCTTACCTGTCGACTGAAGAATGTACCCCCAAGTTAAGTAACTTCAGATGCATTTTAGATCTAGAACGTTAACTTTCTTTCTCCCCAGAGGAAATGCCTGTTAAACTAAACATCTGGAATCATTGGTTAATAGCAACTCACTTGTATTAGTTTTGCACAAAGGATCAACATTTGTTGTGTTTTCTAAAATTTAAGTAAAATTGTTCTGTTTTGTGTAATTTTGTAGCATAGCAATTCTCCATGAGTTACATAAATAGTGCTGTGTGTCCTTAATTTCTCAAAGTGAGATGCAAGTAGAATCTGCAGGACAGAGCACACGAAACATCAAGTACTCATCTCTTCTCCCTCCCAAAACAATACTTACTGAGACAGGTAGTAGAATCCTGTTCTAAATAATTGTTTTGGGCAGTTATTAAATGATTTAATACTGGTCATATTATTCACTGCAGCTAAAAGTTCAAATGTTATAGATGCCATTTAAAAATGAAATAACAAACAGAAATATTTAGAGGGACTTTTAATTAAAAAAATGAATTTAGATATATTCAAGTCATTGAAACAAAGTGTCAAATTGCTCCAAAAAGAAAATAACAAAGGCACTTTTTTGAAGTATAAAGCAATTGCAGGACAAGAATACATACATGGAATTGAGATCAATGCAAATGGAATAGTTTGAGTGTGGAGATACTTTCCTGTTTTTGGAACAATTAAATTCCTTTTAAATTAGAGGCAATCAAATGATTTCTGTGAGTGGACTCACTTTGAGATTAATGTTATACTTCAAGTATGAAAGTAGTGCATATTATTGAAATAGTTACTACACTACTGATGTAGGAATAGGCCATCTGACCCTTCTAGCCTGCTCTGCCATTCAGTAAGATCATCGCTGAACTTTTTATGGACTCAGCTCCACTTACCTGTGCTCTCACCGTATTCCTTAATTGTTCAAAAAAAAATCCAACTTAGCTTTAAAAACATTTACTGAACTACTTCACTGGGCAAGGAATGCCATAGATTTACAGCCCTCTGGGTGAAGAAGTTCCTTCTCAATTCAGTCCTAAATCTGTTCTTTCTAAACTGGAGGCTATGCCCTCTTGTCCTAGTTTCACCTGCCAGTGGAAACATCGTCTCTACTTCTAACTTATCTATTTCCTTCATAATGTTATATGGTTTCTATAAGATCTCCCCTCATTTTTCTGAGTTCTAATGAACATAATCCCAGTCTACTCAGTCTCTCCTCATAAGCCAACCCTCTCAACTGCAAAATTAACCCAGTGAACCTCCTCTGCACCCTTTCTAGTGCCTGTACATCATTTCTCACTTAAGGAGACCAAATCTTCACGCAGTACTCCAGGTGTGGCCTCATCAGCACCTTATGCAACTGCAACATAACCTTCCTGCTTTTAAACAACCCCTTTTGCAATGAAGGACAAAATTCCATTTGCCTTCCTAATTACTGGTTGTTTCTGCAGACCAACCCTCTATAATTCATACACAATGACACCCAGGTCCCTCTGCATAGCAGCATACTGCAACTTTTTACTGTTACACCTACCAAAATGGATGACTTCACATTTATTAACATTGTATTCCATCTGCCAGATCTTTGCCCATCACTTAAAGTATCTATGTTCCTCTGCAAAGTTTCACAGTCCTTTGCACACATTGCTCTGCCACTCATCTTAATGTCACCTGCAAACTTTGACACACATGGTCCCCAACTCCAAATCATCTTGGTAAATTGTGAATAATTTCAGTCCCAACACCAATCCAAGGCACACCATTAGTTATTGATTGCCAACCAGAATAGCACTCATTTATCCCCACTCTGTTTCCTGTTGGTCAACCAATCCTCTATCCATACTAATACTTTACCTGTAACGCCATGCATCCTGATTTGATGCAGCCGCCTCTTGTGCAGCACCTTGTCAAAGTCCTTTTGGAAATCTAGGTACACCACATCCACTGGGTCACCGTTGTCCATCTTGCTTGTGATGTCTTTGTAGACTTCCAAAAGATTTCTTAAGCAGGACCTGCTCTTCATGAACCCATGCTGCGTCTGCCCAATGGGACAATTTCTATCTAGATGCCTTGCTAGTCCTTCATTGATAACAGACTCAAGCATCTTCCCCACTTAGAGGTTAAGCTAACCGGTCTATAAATTCCTCATCTTTTGACTACGCCCCTTTTTAAAACAGTGGTGTCACATTTGCTGTTTTCCAATCTGCTGGAACTGCCCCGGTGTCCAGTGAATTTTGGAAAATTACTACAAATGCACTTGGTATTTCTCCTACCATCTCTCTTCCATCAGGGCCAGGAGATTGGTCTATCCTTCACTCCATTAGCTTGTCCAACGCTACCTCTTGCTTAATAATGATTGTTTCCGGTCCTCAACTACCTTCATGTCTGTCAATTACTGGCACGTTATTAGTGTCCTCCACTGTGAAGACCGATATACAATACCTGTTCAATGCCTTGGCCATTTCATCATATCCCATAACTAAATGCCCCCTCATCCTTGAAAAGACCAATGTTTACTTTAGCCACTCTTTCGTTTTATATATTTATAGAAACTTTTGCTATCTGTCTTTATATTCTGTGTTAGTTTTTTTTCCTCCTGTTCTTTCTTACTTTTCTTTATAGCTCTTTTCATGGCTTTCTGTTGACCTTTAAAGTTTTCCCAATCTTCTAACTTCCTGCTATTCTTGGCCACTTTATATGCCTTCTCTTTCAATTTGATAGCCTCCCTTATTTCCTTAGACACCCATGGCAGATTACCCCTTTTCTTACAGCCCTTCCTTTTCACTAGAATATACTTTTGCTGAGCACTTTGAAAAATTGCTTTGGAAGTCCTCCACTGCTCATCAACTGTCCTACCATAAAATCGGTTTCCAGTCTACTTTAACCAAGTCCTCTTTTACATTGGGCATGTATATTTGTCCTCAAAATGAAGATATCTAGTAGTTTCTTATTGGTCGGCTGAAAAAGGTTTCTGAAACATCTGTATCTCAAACTCAAACCACAAACTGTGACTTACAGGAATCACAACTGCAGCCAAAAAATAAAATCAAACCTCAAACAAACAATACACTGAATTTTTAAAAAAAAAGTTATTCTAAAACCTAGATGGCTTACTCAAAAAGAAGAGGGAAAATACAGCGGGAAATAATCTTGTTTGCAACAGGCAAGCTTTGAGGAAAATAGTTAGATTTAGCACTTGCAACACACAACTAATCTATGATAATGAATAAATTCATAATTTAAACTCTACCTTTATAAGCCTGACTTCAGAATGTAACTCATGAAGGATCTTTTTTGGAGCTTCTTCTTCATGATCTTCATGGAGATGGAAATAAAACATACATTTAGGTTTCTTCAGATTTATCAGAAAAATTCAAAGCTAAAGTTAAAATAAATGTACCAAATTAGGAAATAATATATTAAAATCAGCACCAGAAGACATGGTGTATATGCAGAGTATGGTTTGGTAGCAACTGAAATTTTAGCCAGAGAGGAAGCTTTATGCAAATTATTTCCTATAACTAACAGTTCCAAAACATTTTAGAAAACAAACTAAGGTGCAAGTGGCACACACAGATACAACTTTTAGGATTACATCATTTTAGTAGATTTGATTACCTTCCCATTACAATAATTCATTAACTGTTAATTTGCCAGCTTACCAGACTCATTATTCAAAGCATGATCAAGATATTTGGTTTCGTTCTCCAAATTTATTGCAAGGGTCCTCAACTTGGTGAAGAAATTATGTATTGGATCCATTAAAACTATTTAAAAAAAGTGAAAACAATCTTGATAGAAACAAGTTGACATAGCATCAGAATTTCAGATTTTGAAAAATAATGAAACCTAGAGTTAACACCTACAAATTTCTCACCAATGAAATCTGTAGTCACTTCATATTTTTACGCTTTGCAGATTCATAAAACAAAAGATTATGACATTTAAACAGACTTATGTTGTTAATTGCTTTCCTGAAAGCTACTTCAACATTTAAATAATTTATAACCCCACCTTGCCTTAGTTTACAGAAGTACACCACCTAGAGATCCACAAACCATTATCCATGCGACTCACCATCCTTTAACAGACACTTTATTCATTTCACTCTGACACTCATGTTCCACCAAATCTAGGTTTTTGCTGGCAATTCCTTTACTGTCCACGGACTGCACCATACTTCCAATTCCACTTTTCTCTTCCAATTATAAATATCTTTCCTCCTAACCATTTTACACTCCTGCCTTTATTCCACCCTTCTTGCCATCCATTCCCCAGTAGCTTTAACACCATTTATACACAAGTATTGTTGTTAATAAAGTAATTCTTGTTTATATCACAATATTTTAAATACTTGGCTGCCTTAAGTAACACTGGCACCAAGGGGCAAAGGGCCCCAGTCAGAATTGGCTGTCAACACCAACCAATTTTGCACAAAAACAACAATCAACAAGACTGCATATCAGTCAGTTCCAAACTGTAAATGTAATAAAACCTAAATTAAGAGTCCACAGACTTGCCACAAAAAGAGGGTCTAAGGAAGTTTGGATCGAAGAGTGAGGCTTCAGCTCAAGAGTCTTTGACAAGGAGGTTGAGTGAAGTGATTACGCCACAGCTGAAGAGGGTGAAGACATGACTGCCCAGCTGGTTCAGTGTGCTACGTGCTTGATGTGGGAGGTCAATGACTCTGGTGTGTCTGGCTCTTTTATGTGTGGAAAGTGTGCACACATTCAGCTATTGACTGAGCATATTGCAGCACTGATGAAAGAACTCGAGGACCTTAGGCTCATCCGAGAGAACGAGATCTTTCTGAACAAGACCTTCAGCAAGATTATTACACCAATCATGCCAGAAGAAAGCAGACGATGAGGAAGGCAGAGAGGAGACAGGTGCAAGAGACCCTGGGAGAAGTACCTGTCAGGAACAAGTTGAAGCTTTTGGAAACAGTATATAGAACAATACAGCACAGAACAGGCCCTTCGGCCCACGATGTTGTGCCGAACTTCTATCCTAGATTAAGCACCCATCCATGTACCTATCCAAATGCCGCTTAAAGGTCGCCAATGAATCTGACTCTACCACTCCCTCGGGCAGCGCATTCCATGCCCCCACCACTCTCTGGGTAAAGAACCCACCCCTGACATCTCCCCTATACCTTCCACCCTTCACCTTAAATTTATGTCCCCTTGTAACACTCTGTTGTACCCGGGGAAAAAGTTTCTGACTGTCTACTCTATCTATTCCTCTGATCATCTTATAAACCTCTATCAAGTCACCCCTCATCCTTCGCCGTTCCAACGAGAAAAGGCCGAGAACTCTCAACCTATCCTCGTACGACCTACTCTCCATTCCAGGCAACATCCTGGTAAATCTTCTCTGCACCCTCTCCAAAGCTTCCACATCTTTCCTAAAGTGAGGCGACCAGAACTGCACACAGTACTCCAAATGTGGCCTAACCAAAGTCCTGTACAGCTGCAACATCACCTCACGACTCTTGAATTCAATCCCTCTGCCAATGAACGATAATACTCCATAGGCCTTCTTACAAACTCTATCCACCTGAGTGGCAACCTTCAAAGATCTATGTACATAGACCCCAAGATCCCTCTGTTCCTCCACCTGACCAAGAACCCTACCATTAACCCTGTATTCCGCATTCTTATTTGTTCTTCCAAAATGGACAACCTCACACTTGGCAGGGTTGAACTCCATCTGCCACTCCTCAGCCCAGCTCTGCATCATATCTAAGTCCCTCTGCAGCCGACAACAGCCCTCCTCACTGTCCACAACTCCACCTATCTTTGTATCATCTGCAAATTTACTGACCCACCCTTCGACTCCCTCCTCTAAGTCATTAATAAAAATTACAAACAGAATAAAAATTACAAACTGATGACACTGCCAGTTCGCAAGGCGGCCAGGTCTGTCAATCAAAAGTTGGCAAAGTAAAAACAATGACTGCAGATGCTGAAAACCAAATACTGGATTAGTGGTGCTGGAAGAGCACAGCAGTTCAGGCAGCATCCAACGAGCAGCGAAATCGACGTTTCAGGCAAAAGCCCTTCATCAGGAATAAAGCTTCTTCAGAGCAGAGGAAATGACCTGGGAGTTGCAGTGGGAGATTCTTGTAGAGAGAGGAGGAAAACTTCTTCAAGGCAGGCATCCTTGCAAGAGGATTCGCAGTAGGGTTAAAATCAACAAGGTAAAAACAATGACTGCAGATGCTGAAAACCAAATACTGGATTAGTGGTAATCAAAAGTTGGCGCAGAGGCAGAGCGGAAGAGCGGAAGAGTCGGACATCGCACAGAACCGTGGTAATAGGGGACTCCATCGTGACAGGAACTGACCGGGGTTTTTGTGGCAGCAGACGGGATTTAAGGATGGTGTGTGGCCTTCCTGATGCCAGGGTGAAGACATCGCGGCACGGTGGCACAGTGGTTAGCACTGCTGCCTCACAGCGCCAGAGACCTGGGTTCAATTCCCAACTGACTGTGTGGAGTTTGCACATTCTCCCCGTGTCTGCGTGGGTTTCCTCCGGGTGCTCCGGTTTCCTCCCACAGTCCAAAGATGTGCAGGTCAGGTGAATTGGCCATGCTAAATTGCCCGTAGTGTTAGGTAAGGGGTAGATGTAGGGGTATGGGTGGGTTGCGCTTCGGAGGGGCGGTGTGGGACTTGTTGGGCCGAAGGGCCTGTTTCCACACTGTAAGTAATCTAATCTAATCTAATCGCGGACAGAGTGCAGGAAATCCTCAAGGACGAGGGTGAAGAGCCAGAGGTGGTGGTACATGTCGGCACAAATGATGTCGGGAAGAAGAGGAGGAACATATTACAGCGGGACTTCGGAGAACTAGGAAGAAGGCTGAAAAGCAGGACGTCTAGGGTGGTTATCTCCGGTTTGCTTCCAGTTCCTCGGGCTGGTATGGCCAGAAACAGGGAGATAATGGACTTGAATGTGTGGTTGGGGAACTGGTGCAGGAAGCAAGGATTTAAGTTCCTGGATCACTGGGGTATGTTTTGTGGTAAGCATAAATTCTACAAGAGAGACGGTTTGCACCTTAATAGGTTAGGGACCAGCATTCTGGCAGGCAGGTTTTCTATGGCAACACCACTACATTTAAACTAAGTAGCAGGGGGGAGGGGACAAACTGGATGTTTAAAAAGGAAATTGAAGGGAAAGTTAGAACAAGAGAAGTCAAGAAAGACAACTGTATCAATGAGGCAGAAAACTCAAAGGGATCATGCTGTAAGGTTGAGTGAAATAGGGGTTGATGGGAAGGGTGAGAGCAGTAACAAATTAAAAATACTATACATGAATGCACGAAGCATTAGACATAAGATGGATGAGCTGGAGGCTCTTTTGGAAATTGGCAGCTACGATATTGTGGGGATAACGGAGACGTGGCTTCAAGTGGACAGGGCCTGGGAAATGAATATTCAAGGCTACACGTGCTATCGTAAGGACAGACTGACAGGCAGAGGGGGTGGGGTGGCCTTGTTGGCAAGGGAGGATTTCAGTCCCTTGCGCGGGGGGACCTAGAGTCAGGGGGTGTAGAGTCAGTGTGGATAGAGCTGCGAAATACTAAGGGTAAAAAGACCCTCTTGGGAGTCATCGACAGCCTCCCAAACAGTAGTCTGGATGTCGGATGTAAGTTGAATCAGGAGCTGAAATTGGCCTGTCGCAAAGATGTTACTACAGTTGTTATGGGGAATTTCAACATGCAGGTAGACTGGGAGAATCAGGATGGTATTGGACCTCAAGAAAGAGACTTTGTGGAGTGCCTCCAAGATGGATTCTTAGAGCAGCTGGTGCTGGAGCCTACCAGGGAGAAGGCAATTCTGGATCTGGTATTGTGTAACGAACCAGAATTGGTCAGGGAGACCTCAAAGTGAAGGAGCCATTGGGACATAGTGACCATAATACATTAAGCTTCAATCTGCAATTTGAGAGGGAGAGGGTACAGTCGGAAGTGACAGTACTTCTGTTGAATAAAGGGAACTATGGAGCTATGAGGGAGGAGCTGGCCAAAGTTCAATGGTGCAATACCTTAGCAGGGATGACCATGGAGGAACAATGGCGGATATTTCCGAGTATAATGCAGAAGTTGCAGGACCAGTTCATTCCTAAAAGGAAGAAAGATCCCAGGAGGAGGCATGGGCAGCCGAAGCTGATGAGGGAAGTTAAGGAACATATAAAGTTAAAAGAGAAAAAGTATAACATAGCAAAGATAAGTGGGAAAACTGAGGACTGGGAAGCTTTTAAAGAGCAACAGAGGATTACTAAGAAGGAAATACACAGAGGAAAAATGAGGTACGAAGGTAAACTGGCTAATAATATAAAGGAGGATAGTAACAGCTTTTTTTAGGTATGTGCAAGGCAAAAAAATGGTTAGGACTAAAATTGGGCCCTTGAAGACAGAAACAGGGGAATATATTACGGGGAACAAAGAAATGGCAGAAGAATTAGATGGGTACTTCAGATCTGTGTTCACTGGGGAAGACACAAGCAATCTCCCTGAGGTAACAGTGGCTGAAGGACCTGAACTGAAGGGAATTTATATTTTCCAGGATTTGGTGTTGGAGAGACTGTTAGGTCTGAAGGTTGATAAGTCTCCGGGGCCTGATGGTCTACATCCCAGGGTACTGAAGGAGGTGGCTTGGGAAATCGTGGATGCGTTGGTGATTATTTTCCAGAGTTCGATAGATTTGGGGTCGGTTCCTGAGGATTGGAGGGTGGCTAATGTTGTACCACTTTTTAAGAAAGGTGGGAGAGAGAAAGCAGGAAATTATAGACCAGTTAGTCTGACCTCAGTGGTGGGAAAGATGCTGGAGTCTATTATAAAGGATGAAATTACAACACATCTGGATAGTAGTAACAGGATTGGTCAGAGTCAGCATGGATTTATGACGGGGAAATCATGCTTGACTAATCTTCTGGAATTTTTTGAGGATGTAACTGAAGATAGATGAGGGAGATCCAGTGGATGTAGTGTACCTGGACTTTCAGAAAGCTTTTGATAAAGTCCCACATAGGAGGTTAGTGAGCAAAATTAGGGCGCATGGCATTGGGGGCAAAATACTAGATTGGATTGAAAATTGGTTGGCTGATAGGAAACAAAGGGTAGTGATAAACAGCTCCATTTTGGAATGGCAGGCAGTGACCAGTGGGGTACCGCAGGGATCCGTGCTGGGACCGCAGCATTTTCCAATATATGTTAATGATATAGAAGATGGTATCAGCAATAACATTAGCAAATTTGCTGATGATACAAAGCTGGGTGGCAGGGGGAAATGTGAGGAGGATGTTAGGAGATTACAGGGTGACCTGGACAAGTTAGGTGAGTGGGCAGATGCATGGCAGATACAGTTTAATGTGGATAAATGTATGGTTATCCACTTTGGTGGGAAGAACAGGAAGGCAGATTACTACCTCAATGGAATCAATTTAGGTAAATGGGGCAGTACAAAGAGATCTGGGTGTTCTTGCACACCAGTCAATGAAGGCAAGCATGCAGGTACAGCAGGTAGTGAAGGCTAATCGCATGCTGGCCTTCACAACAAGAGGGATTGAGTATAGAAGCAAAGAGGTGCTTCTGCAGCTGTACAGGGCCCTGGTGGGACCACACTTTGAGTACTGTGTGCAGTTCTGGTCTCCAAATTTGAGGAAAACATTCTGGCTATTGAGGGAGTGCAGCATAGGTTCACGAGGTCAATTTCTGGAATGGCGGGATTACCTTACGCGGAAAGACTGAAGCGACTGGGCTTGTATACCCTTGAGTTTAGAAGACTGAGAGGGGATCTGATTGAGACATATAAGATTATTAAAGGATTGGACACTCTGGAGGCAGAAAACATGTTTCCGCTGATGGGTGAGTGCCGAATCAGAGGACACAGCTTAAAAATACGGGGTAGACCATTTAGGACAGAGATGAGGAGAAACTTCTTCACCCAGAGAGTGGTGGTTGGGTAGAATGCTCTGCCTCAGAGGGGCAGTGGAGGCCCAGTCTCTGGATTCATTTAAGAAAGAGTTGGATAGAGCTCTCAAAGATAGTGGAATCGAGGGTTATGGAGATAAGGCAAGAAGAGGATACTGATTAGGAATGATCAGCCATGATCATATTGACTGGCGGTGCAGGCTCGAAGGGCAGAATGGCCTACTCCTGTACCTATTGTCATTTCCTGTTAGGTGTGTCAATATTGGTCACTCCCATAAAACTGTTGAAGGTTTCTGCACTTACAGTTCTCCAATCTTTCAGAAGACAGGAACAGTTAGCTTGACAGCCAGATATATTGGTTGATTAATAAAATAACAGTCAAAGCATTCCAATTTGCAACAGTGAAATTCATTTTCCCATCAAAACTTATGTGACAGAGCATTCTGTTCATTGTGTTTTTAAAATAGGCTTTTTTTTGTGTTTCAATTCTCACCGTGTCCCTTTCACCCATATTCACAGAGTCAAGTGAGATTTTAATTTTAAGATTTGCATTTTGGTTTACAAATTTTTCCAAGCCTTACTCCTTTGCTGTACTCTCCTTCAGACCTACAACCAATGTTCCCTCTCAGCCATGTGGCTATGCTCAAAGGTTCCATGATTGATGGGCCAAAACATCAAGCTGCTGTCGCATACCGATCTCAGAAATCTGCACAGCAGAAAACAGAATTGGTGTGATGGTGGGAGATAAAAAGGCAAGTATTACATTTCTTGCAATTGCATGAAAGGGGTGTGTGTCTACATGTGTCAAGGATAACACAGAAGTGAACAAAGGGTTCAGAGGGAATAGTCAAAATACTGATGGAGACAAGGGGGAGAAATGTTATTTGTGGCAGTGTGATGCTGGAGATGGCAGAAAAGGCAAACAATGATCTTTTGACTAGAGTAGTCTATGGGATGGAAGGTGAGTGAAAAGAACCCCATCATGGTCCTGACAGGTATGCGAAGTGGGACAGACTTGGTTGAGGACTCTGTCCACCACAGTGGGCAATTCGTTATTGAGGAAAAAGGAAAACATGTCATCAGCACCATCATGGAAAGTGTATCATCAGAACAGATTAAACAGATGCAGAAAATGGGAAAATACCATGGAGAATACATGTGTAAATATATGTAAATGAAGTAGTTGGAAATTCATTAGGTTTGTAATAACTTTTAATGGACATCCTATGCCCATAAATGGGGACAAGAAACAAAGGAAGGGATGGGGTGGGTCAAATTAGAGATGGAACTGAAGAAGGTGGAAGTGAATGAAAAAAAAACAAACTTGACTAATTTTTCCAGATCAGGAAGTGGCACAGAAAACCAGAAAAAAAATGTTATGGGGGCTTTTACCACCAATGCCAAATGGTATTATTATGGTGATTCTGCACTGCTTTCCAAAGTCAATTTTTTTCTGAAGTTGTGTGTGTAAAGCTAAACAAGCACACCACATGGAATCTGACCAAGGCCCCATAAAAATCATCCTTAATCTGTTTTGAATCCTAACAACTCAAAAGGCTAAGGGCTTATGTCCAAAACATGGACTCTTCTGCTCCTCAGCTGCTGCCTAACCTGCTGAGCTTTTCCAGTACCACTCTTTGTGACTCTGATCTCCAGCATCTACAGTCCTCACTTTCTTCTAATATTTCACATGGCAATTTTGACTACATTTTGTACTTGTGCACAAGATGTTACTGATTGTGGAAATGGATACCCAAAATTCCCTTTCTCTCCACTAAGAAAATATTTCATTTTCTCTTTATGATTTAAAATGAATGACATTGTAATCTTCTTAGATTGAACTCCAGCTACCAATTCCGTTCACTCACTGAATTTGTTTTGGTCATTTCCCATCATCTTCCAACAACACACACACACACAAAAAACTTGTGAAAGTGTCAATTCTGGCTCAGTCATTGTCATTTTTTCCTCAGAATCAGAAGACTGTGAATTCAAGGCACACTCCAGAAACTTGAAAACAAAGTCGGTTTAGAATCTTGTATAATACTGAGGAACTCCTTCTAACCAGCCATCTCAACCAGCCTCTATAGAAATCCCTTAGCACTATTTCTTTGTATTCTACAGGTGCCCTGGCTGATATTTGTCAGCCAGCCATCATCATGAGTTATCTTGTTAGTATCACAGCCCTGTTTGTGGACCTTGGTGTGCACGAATTGACTATCATATTTCCTATATTAACAATAGTGACAACTGTTTAAAGGTGATTTATTTTGCTGTATACATTTTTGGCATTTCCAAAGGGCTGAAAGCTATTCTACAATTGCAAGTATTTCTCCTATTATACCTCCTAATTTAATGTAATCTGTTGATTTAGGTATATTTCTACATTTAGACCCAGATCACAAAATTACCACCTATGCACTCAACATTAAATAATCGGCGCATAGTAAGTAACAAGACAAGCTCTGACTAAGGGGTGTTCGTTTATAGCAGTTTCTGTTTTAGTTTCAGCAGTGGTGAGGGCTCCAATGAAAAAGATGAAACAACCTCCGCCCATTTTAACCGTAGCTTCCATTCCTGGGTTTGGTGGCCATTATACTTTAGGGCAAGTTAAAACACAGGAGCATGATAACCACGAATCTTCATTTACATTCTAGAGACCTGACTCCAGGACGGGAACCATTTAAGAACAGCTCTACATTACCTAAGCCCATCCACCAACCGTTCCTTCTTGAAACATCTTCCATTACCAAATGTTGTAAAAAGCTAGCACACTGCCATAAACAACTATTGTACCCACAGAAATCAAATAACGATATCTTATCGCTTTTACCTTTTAATACCCCAGCAATGAAACACACTAACGTTTAAAGTCGCCACCGAAACAATTGGTTCCTACTGAAACCTCGCGCCACTCAATTTAAAATCGGCTTCATGAACGGGTCCCACTAACTGCGCGTGCGCATACGCTACTCATAGCAACGGTCTGTTCGCCGCACATGCGCAATCATCATCTTACTTTGTCCCAGCCCCGGATGTTTACGATCACAGGACGTTTATTGTCTTCTCCTAAAAGTTCCACCACAATCACAAACTCAGAATGTGTGAAAACGGGCCTGCTACAAAATTATGACCTGGTTGATCTGTTTAATTTCAATAGTTTCCGTTATATTTAGTCTGGGAACGTCCAATTCCAACAAATGGAGATTTTTCAGAATCACGGTAAGCCCCGAAATAATTGTGAGACTTGTACTGAAGTAAAAAAAATGGAAAAGCCGGTCTGATAGCATCTGTAGAAACAGACCTATTACATATAAATTTTATTTCTCTTCAACTCCACCAGTTTGCACTATTCCCAAATCCTTTACCTGCCTTTGGTGACCGCTTTGCAGAACACCTACGTTCTGCCCATAAGAAAGACCCTGAGCTTCCAGTTGCATGCTACTTTTAACACATGCCCGAAACGTGGATTCTCCTGCTCCTTGGATGCTGCCTGACCTGCTGCGCTTTTCCCGCAACACATTTTCAGCTCTGATCTCCAGCATCTGCAGTCCTCACTTTCTCCTACTTTTAACCCATCTCTGTCTCAGGCTTGCTGCAGTGCTACAGCGAAACTCAGCACGCGCTGGAAGAACACCATCTCATTTTCCACTTGGGTACTTGCAGCCCTCCAGACTCAATATCGAGTTCAATAATTTTAGAGCCTGAACTCCCCCAAAACCCAGCCCCCACCACACAGACCAGCCCAACTACTCTGGCTGACCCACTGTCTCCTCATGCTCCTGCTCAAGCAAACTCATTTCTTCCTATCTCGACTCCAACCTCTCCCTCTTCACTCAGACATTTCAAACTACGTCCACAACACTAACCACCTCTTTAGTGACTTCCAGTTCCCTGGCCCCCAGTGCTTTATCTTCACTATGGATGTGCAGTCCATACCCCACAAGGACAGCCTTCTGGCCCTCAGCTTTTTCCTCTCCAACAGACCTATCCAATCCCGCTCCACCAATACGCTCCTGTGCCTTGCCGAACTAGTTCCCACTCTTAATAACTTTTCCTTTAACTTCTCCCATTTCCTCCAAATCCAGGGGGTGCCCATCGGCCCTCAGATGGGCCCTAGCTACAATTGTCTCTGTCAGCTACATCGAACAATCCATCTTCAGCATCTACACAGTTGTAAAGTGTGATGCTGGAAAAGCACAGCTGGTCAGACAGCATCCAAGGAGCAGGAGAATCAACATTTCGGGCATAAGGTCTTCATCAGGAATGTGGAGGGGGAAGGGGTCTGAGAGATAAATAGGATGGAGATGTTGGGTCTGGAGGGAAGGTGATAGGCAGGTGAGGAATGATGGTGATAGGTTGGAGCAGATAAGTGGGAAGAAATAAGGACAGGTGGGAGAGTTCAAGAGAGCAGTGTTTAGTTGGCAGGTTGGATCTGGGATGAGGTTGGGGGAACGGGAGATGAAGAAATTGGTGAAATCGACGTTGATGCCATGTGGTTGGAGGGTCCCAAGGCAGAAGATGATGCATTCTTCCTCCAGGTGCCGGGTGGCTAGGATTTGGCAGTGGAGGAGGCCCAGGACTTGCATGTCCTTGGTGGAGTGGGTGGGGTTGTTTGGTGTGTTTGTCCCAGAGATGTTCTTTGAAATGTTCGACGAGTTGGCGTCCCGTCTCCCCAGTGTAGTGGAAACCACATTGACAACATCGAGGACCCCCTGGTTCTCACTCTCCACCTCACCAATCTTTGGATACAGCACATCATCCTCTGCCATTTCTGCCACCTACAGTCAGACCCCACCACCACAGATATAGTTCCCTCCTCACCACTATCAGCATCCTGCAGAGACCATTCCCTCCGCAAATCCCTCGTTCGGCCCACGCAGGTCAGGCAACATCCGAGGAGCAGGAAAATCGATGTTTCGGGCAAAAGCCCTTCATCAGGAACTTCATCTTTCCTGATGAAGGGCTTTTGCCCAAAACGTCAATTTTCCTGCTCCTCGGATGCTACCTGACCTGCTCTGCTTTTCCAGCACCACTCCGATCTAAACTCTGGTTTCCAGCATCTGCAGTCCTCACTTTTGTCCTGTGTTCACCTAAGCCTACCTCACTTCCCCACCCAGAATCTTCCCCCAATACCCCCCATTTATCTGCAGCTCCACTTTTTAAAAAATGTTTCTGCAAAAATGACAGCAAAACAAGGTGCAATCACAAGCAATAAACAACAGTAAACAAAACCCTGACTACCGCCTGCTCAGCACATACCTTCCCCAGAAATATAAAGAAAAAAATGACAAGCAAACATAATAAATATAAACAAATACAAAGCTCTCAACATAATAAATTAAACCAGCAGTAAGATAACTGCGTTAACAAAAGAAAAATGAAAAAAAAGAGAAATAAATCGCCACAACAGAACATACCTCAGTCTGGAACAGTTAAAAAGCATATGAAAGAAAAGGGTTCCAAATTTTTGTAATTTTGTTAAAGGAGCCAGATAAGGATAATCTAATCTTCTCTAAGAAAGTATAACACATCTCTAACCCAGTGTGTATGAATAGGCGGAATTAGGGATAGCAAATATCTCACTTTTGCTAAGGTTAAATTTATACCCAGGAATTTTTCAGTAAGATTCTAAAATTAAAAGTGCAGGACGAATGGAGAGAGGTAAGTTTGAGACAAATAGCAAAAGATCACCTGCATAGAGGGTAACCTTCAACTCCTTACCATTTCTAGTAATGCCAGAGAAATCAGGGTGAATCTGTAGAGCAATAGACAAAGGTTCATTTACAAAGGCAAACAGCAGTGAACTCAGAGGACAACCTTGTCTAGTGGAACAATAAAGATAGAAATACTGAGGAACCTCGATTATCTGGCATTCGATTATCCATATTTCAGATTATCCAGACAAGATCGCAAGGTCCCAATACTTGGCTGAACTGTGTTATCTAACATTTGATTATCCGAACATTCAATTATCCAAACAAAATACTCCCCACCTGTGTCGTTTGGATAATCGAGGTTCCTCTGTAGTCAGAATTCATATTCCTAACAGAGGCCTGCAGTGATGCATAGAGTAGTTGATCCAGGAAATAAATTTTGCCCCAAATCCAAATTTCTCCAAAGTTAAAAAAAAATTCCATTCCACTCTATCAAAGGCTTCTTCAGCATCTAAAGATATCAAAGCCTCAGGGAGAGTGGATGGGGAAGAATTGGAGACAATATTAAATGCCCACCTAAGGCTAAAAAAAGAGTGCCTGCTGCAAACGATTCCAGTTTGATCCAAGGATATGATAGATGGAAGGATGGTATCTGAACGTCGGGGTAATAGCTTTGAACAATAATTTAAAGTTAACATTTAGCAGACTTCGAGGACAGTATGTACCACATAGTAAGGGATCTTTGCCTTTCTTTAAAAACAAAGAAATTGATGTCTGAGTTACAGTTTGAGGAAGAGAGCCAGAATTAAATGCTTCAACAAACACATCGACCATAAACATCGCCAGCTTTTTCCAAAATGTCTTATAAAATTCGGCCAGAAAACCACTGGTTCCAGGATTTTACCACTTTGTAGTGATCTAGCCGCAGCCTCATGTTCTATTGCTGTGATTGGTTGTTCCAATTTCTTTGCCTCATTTTGATCAACAGTAGGAACATTAATCTTATCAAAAAAAGGTCTCAAAATCCGCTGTAGCAGAAGAACATTCAGATGAATAAAGTGAAATGTAAAATTCCTTAAAAGTCTTGTTGATTTCTAATGGGTCTGACATGACTCCTGAATTAGCCTTAATTTGTGGGATTAATTGGAATGAGAACATTTGGTGCAACTGATGTGCCAACAGTTTACTAGTTCTGTCTCCTTATTTATAAAATTTAAACCTAGAGTGAAGTAAAAGCTTGGTGGTGTATTGTGACATTACAACATCATATTCAGTCTGTGGAGATATACGTTCTTTATATCCTTCTGGATACTTAGAGATTGCATAAAGAGAGTCTAATTAACACAGACGTTGTGCTAACCCTGCCAATTTCTCTTTCCTATGTTTATTCTTATGTGCTGCATAAGAAATTATTTCACCCCTGATGAACGCCTCCAGAGTTTCCCACAGCAAGGAAGCTGTAACGTTTGGGGTTTTGTTAATTTTTGAAAAATCTATCCACTGAGAGACAAAATTAACAAAATCTTCCTTTTAAGAGTAAGTGTGTCTTGAGACGCCAAGGTGGGTGTGTCTTCAGAAACTTCTGAAAGCGAGCATTCATAGAGACAGATGCATGGTCTGAAAACACAATTGTATCATATTTGCAACCAGAAATGGATGTGAGCAGTCTGTCATTTGCCAAGAAGAAAAAAAATACATGTAAAAGTGTGGTGGACATGTGAAAAAAAAAATCCTTTTTAGAGGGGTTAAGGAACCGCCAGGGATCAACAGCATTAAACTCCTCCATAAAAGTCTAAGTTATTTTAGCAGATTAGGATTGGGGACTCTGAATAGAGGAAGAAAAGTCTAAGTGAGGATTCAACCAACAGTTAAAATCTCCTCCAAGATTAACTAATGTGAAGATAAATCCGGTAACTTTGAAAGGAACAGTTTGATAAAAGCCTCATCATCCCAGTTGGGAGCATAAAAATTAGCCAAGGTTATATCAATATCAAACATCTGTCCAGTACAGTCAGAAATAGTTTTAGCATGGATGAAAGGAATAGATTTATGTTAAAGAATAGCAGTTCCTCTAGATCTGCTAGAAAAGGAGGAAGAATACACTTGTCTAATTCAATCTCGTTTCAACTTAGGACTGTCTAAATTTTTCAAGTAGGCATCTTGTAAATAAATTATATGGGCATTAAATGGTGTAAATAATGTAGAACTTTACTGCGTTTAATTGGTATGTTCAGGCCTTTGCAATTCAGACTGGTAAATTTAACGTCTCCACCTACCAAGGATGTTGAAGCATTAAACTGTGTCATATGTAATGATCATACATAAAGTCCCAAATGTGCAATAATAGAAAAACAAATGTAAACCTTGTGAAAGTGAGGTATGTGCCGCCCCCCCGCCCCCATCCCTATCAGAACAAAACAAACTCCACCCTCCCATAGCAGTGTCTCCCCAAATGGAATACCTGCCCACCAACCCCTCCCAGCAGAAGCAGCCTCTAGATGGGTGCATGCTTTCTTCCCCCATTGCCAAAAAAAAACTGTTGTCTTTTGTAGCTCAAGCAAGCTACACATAGACCTTGGGAATGTAAAAATTAACTATACTAAAACTGTAATATAGAAATGAGTAAAAATATAAGTATAATAAAAATATAGACTATATATAGTTAAACAATTCTTTGGTACCAATAGTGCAATCTTTCAACAAAATAAAGTCTTGAGTAAGAAAATATATTTTTAGCGAATAAAGTCAAATATAAGAAAACACCAGATTCAAGTCCATAAACACACATCCATCTTCATCTGCACAATGGGAAATGTAGCCTTTGTCCTTGGTAGCATAAAGCTAATGGCTAATCGGCTTAGTTAGGCCCAACCATCAATCTGGCCCTGGAACCGTAATCTTTTTAAGGTTTTTATTCACAAAGTCAGTAGTCTGACCTGGGTTATCAAGCCTATGAGTTAGGCTGCTCGGCAAACTAGTATGTAGTATTGCTGGATAATGAAGGCCAAATTTAACGTTAGGATATGGGGTGAAATCCGGGAAAATGAATACTCTCTTTCCATTATATACAAGGGTGAAAGTATCTCCAGCATGGCATAGAATGTGATTTCTCACTTGAAACTAGTTCACCCTGATGACCATCAGGCGAGGTAACTCACCATCTTTCAGTTTAGCACAGTGTGCGATAGGTCCATCCAATATGGGCTTAGCCTCAAGACTGAGCAGGTCCTATAAAATTTGGACCGTAGATTCTGTGGGGTGAGGACCTTCCAATATGTTGGGTAAACCCACAAGTCGAATATTATTCCACCTGGAGCGGGCCTCCAAGTATTCACATTTCTTAGTCAGACACTCAACCATAGCAGATAATACACTAACATTAGCTTAAAGGCTAGCTATATGGTTATCATGTTCATTAGCCGAACATTCCAAGTCCAAAATAGTCCCGCATTGTGAAGAAACCTTTTCCTCCAACAGCTTCAGAGCAGTTGTTATCTCCTTTTTAACTGTTTCTGAAATTATAGATTCAAACTTGATGATGATTTCAGCCCACATATCGTCCATCATGTCCTTAATAATATGTAGCATGGTTTCATTAGTTTTAAGCTTCTCTGGAGACTTGGGCTCAGGCAAATGGCGCAACTTAGCACAACTGGACTTGAATGACTCGAATTTTGTTTGAGAAGTTGCTATTTGGCAGGTAAACCCAAGTTGTGTTTTTAACAAAAGTAGCTAAACCGAGTATAGAGGGTGTGTAACGACCAAATTTAAGAAACCAAATATATAAATTTACTATATCCCCAAGGAGCGACCCCAGACTATATTCTATGTCATTTGTTCTAACTGATGTGTGACCATGCGCTTAAATTCCAACGCCCCAAATCAGATGTTAAGCAGGTTTGTTTAAGGAATGGGAGTGATTATGGGTGCAGGCTAATGGCGAACAGTCTTGGCCCCGGGTTTCCCCTCAGCCCTATCTAGCCCAGACTGGTACCTGGTAGGCTAAAACTTTGGGCTGCTCCAGGCGCACGGTACAACACAACATTAAGTGCAGCCTCTCCTCCAGCTTGTGCTCCTCACTGGCTCTTGCTCCCCATCGCTGCCGCTGCTCCACCGCCTATGGCTGCTGAGCCCGAGCCTGATCTGGAGCAAGCTGCCGACTCAGCCTCCAGCCAGGCTCCCGACTTCTTGGAGCTTGGACCTTCTTTCAGCTCCAGGTGGTTGTTGAACTCCTGGGCTCCAGCTGCTGCCGGGTCACGTTACATCATTTCTGGGAGCCTGCAGCTCCCCTTCTACCTACCTCCAGTCCAGAAGTAGGGTAACACCCAAAATGTTGAATTTTTCATCTCCTAACGCAGCCTCCTGCTTGTCTACATTATTATCACATATTCTGCCTCTACAAACTACTAATGTTAGCTGCTAACAGTCTCCATTAACAGCTATTCACCCTCCTAGCCAGATAATTATCCACTCCTTTGTCTGTCCAACTGTCCTTCTCTCTCTTTGGGCTCCATCCCTGCCTATCGTTTATTCCTTACTCCCACCCCCATCCTATCTTCTGCATATAAACTAACATTTTCCTAACTATCATCAGTTCTGAGGAAGGGTTACCGGACCTGAAACATTAACTTTGATTTCTCTTCACGGATGCTGCCAAACCTGATGAGCTTTTCCAGCAACCTATAGTTTTGTTTCTGATTTGCAGCATCCACAACTCTTTCGGTTGTCCTTTAATTACCGTGATGTACACTAAGCTTGCAGAGATAGGGAACTCCAAAGATTCACAACATTTTGAGTGAAGAAATGTGTCCTTATCTCAGTCCTAAAAAGCTGATTCTGACTTTGTTTTCTTGACTCCCTAGCTGTGGAAAACATTTTCTCTGCATCCACCATGTCAAACCCCTTAAGCATTTTGTTATGGATGGAGGAGCGATAATTTGAATTATGTTTCTTCCCTTCTCTCTGTAAGAAGAGTTAATTTTCCTTTTAATTGTCCCGTTGGACAGACGCAGCATGGGGTCATGACGGGCAGACCATGCTTAACAAATCTTTTGGAATTCTGTGAAAACATTAATAACAAGGTGGACAACGGGGACCCAGCGGATGTGGTATACCTAGATTACCAAAAGGCCTTCGACAAGTTGCTGCACAAGAGGCTGCTGCATCAGATAAAGATGCATGGCGTTACAGATAAAGTATTAGCCTGGATAGAGGATTGATTGACTAACAGGAAGCAAAGAGTGGGGATAAATGAGTGCTATTCTGACTGGCAATCAGTGGGCGGCACGGTGGCACAGTGGTTAGCACTGCTGCCTCACAGCGCCAGAGACCCGGGTTCAATTCCCGCCTGAGGTGACTGACTGTGTGGAGTTTGCACATTCTCCCCGTGTCTGTGTGGGTTTCCTCCGGGTGCTCCGGTTTCCTCCCACAGTCCAAAGATGTGCAGGTCAGGTAAATTGGCCATGCTAAATTGCCCATAGTGTTAGGTAAGGGGTAGATGTAGGGGTATGGGTGGGTTGCGCTTCGGTGGGGCGGTGTGGACTTGTTGGGCCGAAGGGCCTGTTTCCACACTGTAAGTAATCTAATCTAATCTAATCTAAAACTAGTGGTGTGCCTCAGGGATCAGTTTTGGGACTGCAATTATTCACAATTTACCTAGATTATTTGGAGTTGGGGACCACGTGCAATGTGTAAAGGTTTGCAGATGACATTAAGATGAGTGGCAGAGCAATGTGTGCAAAGGACTGTGAAACTTTGCAGAGGAACATAGATACTTTAAGTGATGGGCAAAGATCTCGCAGATGGAATACAATGTTAATAAATGTGACGTCATCCATTTTGGTAGGAGTAACAGTAAAAAGGATTATTACTTGAATGGTAAAAAGTTGCAGCATGCTGCTATGCAGAGGGACCAGGGTGTCGTTGTGTATGAATTACAGGGGGTTGGTCTGCAGGTACAACAAGTAATTAGGAAGCCAAATGGAATTTTGTCCTTCATTGCGAAAGGGATTGAGTTTAAAAGCAGGGCGGTTATGCTGCAGCTGTACAGGATACTAGTGAGGCCACACTTGAAGTACTGCATTGAGTTTTGGTCTTATTATGTGAGAAAGGATGTACTGGCATTGGAGGTGGTGCAGAGGAGGGTTGGTTCTGGAGTTGAGGGGGTTGGCCTATGAGGAAAGACTGAGTAGACTGGGATTATATTCATTGGAATTCAGAAGAATGAGGGAGGATCTTATCGGAACATATAAAATTATGAAGGGAATACATAAGATAGAAGTAGAGAGGATATTTCCACCGGCAGGTGAAACTAGGACAAATGGGCATTGTCTCAAGATTAGAAGGATCAGATTTAGGACTGAATTGAGAAGGAACTTCTTCACGCAGAGGGTTGTAAATCTGTGGAATTCCCTGCGTGAAGTAGTTGATGCTACTTCAGTAAACATTTTTAAAACTAAGACAATTTTTTTTAACAATAAAGGAATGAAGGGATATGGTGAGCACAAAGGTCTGTGGAGCTGAGGCTACAAAAAGATCAGCCATGATCTTATTGCATGGTGGAGCAGACTCGAAGGGCCAGATGGCCTACTCCTGCTCCTAGTTCTTATGTTCTGGAATATTCAGGTTTTGGATGGAGGTAATTGTTACAATATGCACGGACTCAAGGTTATGAGGAAGGGGAAAAAAAGAGATGTTTACAATTAATATACTTTAAAAAAATTCAAAGATATGGACATTAATTCACATTATTTTTGTCTAAATCCAGAAAGTTAGTGTCTAGTTCATTTTGTAGAATTTCTGATTCAAGTGTGTTTAGTTGGCTACAATTGCAGAATTCCTTTTAAAGACCTCACAACATTACAATCCATCCGTACAAGGACGGATTTCACCCAAATTGGAAGGGACTAATATACTGGCAGAGAGATTTGCTAGAGCTGCTCGGGAGGATTTAAACTAGTAAGGTGGGACAGTTGTGAATAGAAGTGAGTCAAACAGTCAGGGCAGGCAGGGACAAGGTAGGACTAATAAATTAAACCGCATTTATTTCAATGCAAGTAGCCTAACAGGGAAGGCAGATGAACTCAGGGCATGGTTAGGATCATGGGACTGGCATATCATAGCAATTACAGAAACATGGCTCAGGGATGGACAGGACTGGCGGCTTAATGTTCCAGGATAGAAAGGGAGGCAAGAGAGGAGGGGCAGTGGCGTTTTTGATAAGGGATAGCATTATAGCTGTACTGAGGGAGGATATTCCCGGAAATACATCCAAAGAAGTTATTTGGGTGGAACTGAAAAATAAGAAAGGGATGATCACCTTATTGGGATTGTATTATAGACCTTCTAATAGTCAGAGGGAAATTGAGAAACAAATTTGTCAGGAGATCTCAGCTATCTGTATGAATAATAAAGGGTTATGGTCGGGGATTTTAACTTTCCTAACTTTCCAACTGAGACTGCCATAGTGTTAAGGGTTCAGATGGAGAGGAATTTGTTAAGTGTGTACAATAAATTTTTCTGATTCTAGAGAAGGTGCAAAACTTTTCCTGCTCTTGGGAAATAGGGCAGGGCAGGTGACTGAGGACTGAGGGGGGAGCATTTTGGGGTCAGCGACCATAATTCTATTAGATTTAAAATAGTGATGGAAAAGGATAGACCAGATGTAAAAGTTGAAGATCTAATTGGAGAAAGGCCAATTTTGACAGTATTAGGCAAGAACTTTCAAAAGCTGATTGGAGGCAGATGTTCATGGGTAAAGGGACAGCTGGAAAATGGGAAGCCTTCAGAAATGAGATAACGAGAACCCAGAAAAAATATATTCCTGTTAGGGTGGAAGGAAGCGCTGGTAGGTATAGGGAATGCTGGATGACTACAGAAATGGAGATTTTGGTTAAGTAAAAGAAGGAAGCATATGTCAGGTACAGACAGGATAGATCGAGTGAATCCTTGGGAGAATATAAAGGGAGTAGGAGTATACTTAAGAGGGAAATCAGGAGGGCAAAAAGTGGACATGAGATAGCTTTGGCAAATAGAATTAAGGAGAATCCAAAAGATTTTTACAAATACATTAAGGACAAAAGGGTAACTAGGAAGAGAATAGATTCCCTACAGTTGGAAATAGGCCCTTTGGCCCAACAAGTCCACACCGACCCTCCAAAAAGTAACCCACCCACCCCTCTGACTAATGCATCTAACAACTATGGACAGTTTAGCATGGCCAATTCACCTGACCACATCTTTAGAATGTGGGAGGAAACCGGAGCACCCTGAGGGGACCCACGCAGATACGGGGAGAATATGCAAACTCCACACAGTCGCCCAAGGCTGGAATTGAACCTGGGACCTTGGTGCTGTGAGACAGCAGTACTAACCACTGAGCCACCATGCTGCCCCTAAATAGGGCCCCTCAAAGATCAGCAAGGCGGCCTTTGTGTGGAGCCACAGAAAATGGGGGAGATACTGAACGAGTATTTTGCATCAGTATTTGCTGTGGAAAAGGACATGGAAGATATAGAATGTAGGGAAAAAATGTTGAAATCTTGAAAAATGTCTATATTACAGAGGAGGAAGTGCTGGATGTCTTGAAATGTATAAAAGTGGATAAATCCCCAGGACCTGATCAGATGTGACCTCGTACTCTTTGGGAAGCTAGGGAAGTGATTCCTGGGCCTCTTGCTGAGATATTTGTATCATCGATAGTCACAGGTGAGGTGACGGAAGACTGGAGGTTGGCTAATGTGGTGCCACTGTTCAAGAAGGGTGGTAAGGACAAACCAGGGAACTATAGATCAGTGAGCCTGACATCTGTGGTAGGCAAGTTGTTGGAGGGAATCCTGAGGGACAGGATGTACATGTATTTGGAAAGGCAAGGACTGATTAGGGATAGTCAGCTTTGTGCATTGGAAATCATGTCTCACAAACTGGATTGAGTTTTTTGAAAAAGTTACAGAGGATTGATGAGGGCAGAGTGGTAGATATGATCTACATGGACTTCAGTAAGACGTTCGACAAGGTTCCCCATGGAAAACTGTTTAGCAAGGTTAGATCTCATGGAATACAGGGAGAACTAGCCATTTGGATACAGAACTGGCTCAAAGGTAGAAAACAGAGGGTGGTGGGTTGTTTTTCAGACTGGAGGCCTGTGACCAGTGGAGTGCCACAAGGATCGGTGCTGGGTCCTCTACTTTTAGTCATTTATATAAATGATTTGGATGTGAGCATAAGTGGTATAGTTAGTAAGATTAGATTAGATTACTTACAGCATGGAAACAGGCCCTTCGACCCAACAAGTCCATACCGACCCGCCGAAGCGCAACCCACCCAGACCCATTCTCCTACATTTACCCCTTCACCTAACACTACGGCAATTTGGCATAGCCAATTCACCTAACCTGCACATTTTTGGACTGTGGGAGGAAACCGGAGCAGCCGGAGGAAACCCATGCAGACACAGGGAGATTGTGCAAACTCTACACAGTCAGTCGCCTGAGGCTGGAATTGAACCCGGGTCTCTGGTGCTTGCAGATGACACCAAAATTGGAGGTGTAGTGGATAGTGAAGAAGGTTACCTCACATTACAACAGGATCTTGATCAGATGGGCCATTGGGCTGAGAAGTGGCAGATAGAGTTGCTGCATTTTGGGAAAGCAAATCTTAGCAGGACTTATACACTAATGGTAATGTCCTAGGAAGTGTTACTGAACAAAGAGACCTTGGAGTGCAAGTTCATAGCTCCTTGAAAGTGGAGTCGCAGGTAGATAGGATAGTGAAGAAGGCATTTGGTATGCTTTCCTTTATTGGTCAGAGTATTGAGGACAGGAGTCAGGAGGTCATGTTGCGGCTGTACAGGACATTGGTTAGGCCACTGTTGGAATATTATGTGGAATTCTGGTCTCCTTCCTATTGGAAAGATGTTGTGAAACCTGAAAGTGTTCAGAAAAGATTTACAAGGATGTGGCCAAGGTTGGAGGATTTGAGCTATAGGGAGTCACTGAACAGGCTGGGGCTGTTTTCCCTGGAACATCGGAGGCTGATGGGTGACCTTATAGAGGTTTACAAAATGATGAGGGGCATAGATAGAATAAATACACAAAGTCTTTTCCCTGAGGTTGGGCAGTCTAGAACTAGAGGGCATAGGTTTGGGGTGAGAGGAGAAAGATATAAAAGAGACCTAAGGGGCAACTTTAATAGGCATTTGGATGGATATATAAATAGGAAGTGTTTAGAAGGATCCGCGCCAAGTGCTGGCAGGTGGGACTAGATTGGGTTGGGATATCTGGTCAGCATGGATGGGTTGGACCGAAGGGTCTGTTTCTGTGCTGTACATCTCCACAATTCTATTTCATTGGTGTATAGGCTTTGTTCATTTTTCAGGTAAATGCAAATTTTCTTCCAGAACTAAATTTTAAAGCACATCTAGCCAGAACAGCAGTGCACCACAAGGATCACTGCTGGATTCACCGCTTTTCATCATTAATATAAATGATTTGGATGTAACGTCGGAGGTGTGGTTTGTGAATTTGCAGATGACATCAAACTTAGAGGTGTGGTGGACAGCAAAGGAGGTTACCATGGATTACCATGGGATTGTGATCAGATGTGCAAATGGTCCGAGGAGTGGCAGATGGTGTTTAATTTAGACAAACATGAGGTGCTGCTTTTTGGAAAGGCAAATAAGGACAGGACTTATACACTTAATGGTAAGGTCCTAGGCAGTGTTGCTGAATAAACAGACCTTGGAGTGCAGGTTCACAATTCCTTGAAAGTGGAATCACGGGGAGATAGGATAATGAAGAAGGCGTTTGATATGCTTGCCTTTATTAGTCAGGGCATTGAGTATAGGAGTTATGAGTTCCTGTTCTGGCTGTGCAGGACATTGGTTAGGCCACTATTGGAATACTGTGTGCAATTCTGGTCTCCCTGCTGTAGGCAGAACGTTGTGAAACTTGGAAGTTTATCCTAGGTTAATTTAGGATATTTGGGCGTGATGGACGAATTGCACAGAAGGGTTTGTCTCTGTATTGTACATCTCTATCACTATGACTGTACACTGATGTTGGTGTATAGAAATCGGATCCAGTTGTGTAGGCATGCCCATAATGCAGGAGGAGGGTAATTCCGGAATTTTAGCCCAGAAGAAGTGATTTAGTTACATCTTAGGATGTTGTGTGTTTTGGAATATAACTGGCGGCTGGTGACATTCCAATACATTTTCTAGGTGGTACAGGAAATGGGTTTGGAAGATGCTGTCAAAGCAACTTTGGTGAGTTGCTTGCAGAGTGAATGGGTTGATTGCCTTAATGAAATTGATGAAGACAATATACAATGGCCTCTTATGGCTTTTCTCTTGCATTTGCCAGACTGAATACATCATATCAGTTGTATTTCTTCTAGTTCTGAATCACACAGTGATTTGGAATAGATGTATTCAGCCAGGCTAACACAAATGAATACTTGACCCAATGTAGAAATGCTTCAATAGCAGTTGCAAAGTTGCAATTCCTGCTGCCTCTCGCTTCACATCATCTCATTCTTGGACAGGGTCACAGTTTTTCCAATGAGCAGTGGGTGCCAGTTTCTAAAGAACTAACATACCTGTGCTGCCTTTAATGTAACAGTCAAGACACTTTTCTCTGGAATTGTTGTCAAAGCACTTTCAAGACAGAAATCTTAACTGGCAGTATGAAGAAAGGAAATAAGTTTTTAGAACTTGCAAGGAGAAAAAAATAAATTTGAAAGCTGGATTCAATATTTTTGTATAGCTAGAAAGGAACATACAATATACAAATTGGACCTTGTCATCTTTGACACTCATCCGTCTAGGTGACATGATGGATATGCAACATATCTATTGGCAATGGGCTAGCATTAACATCAGCAGCCTTCCATTTTATAAGATAATTGTATGTGATACAATGGCCAACTCTGGTAAGCATTACCAGGGGCCCCACTCTGGCATGGCAGTTTCTACTGCATTTGCTGCAGAGGAATATAGTGGGCTGAGAGGTTTTGGATTCACTGACCTCTGTTTTCTTGAGACCCTTTTCTCAGCCAGCTGAACTTTTCCAATACTCTTTCATAGAGTCAGCTTTCAGACATCAGAGCTTGATGGTTATTGTCTCCCAGTGTTGGTAGGATCCTCCATTTTCCTATCTCACTTACTGGTGCCTTTGTAGCGCCAGCCAGGAGGCTGTGAACCAGTGGCCAGAAGGACTTTGGATATTCAACCATTGTTCATCTAGTGAACTGGGGAGGCACTAATAAGTCGGCCCAATAAGTCCACACCGAACCTTCCAAAGAGTAACCCACCCAGACCAACTTCCCTCTAACTAATGCACCTAACAATATAGGAATTTAGCATGACCAATTCGCCTGACCTGCACATCTTTGGACTGTGGGAGGAAACCCACGCAGGCACAGGGAGAATGTACAAACTCCACACAGACAGTCGGCCAAGGTTGGAATCGAATCTGGGTCCCTGGTGCTCTGCGGCAGCAGTGCTAATCACTGAGTCACTGATAGATGGTGAAATTTGAAATAAAAATCTCTGAAATTAAGATTCTACAGATAACCTGTCAATTGTCAGGAAAAGTACACAGCGTTCACTTTATGAAAGGAAACTAGTCCTCATGTGGTCTGGCCTTCATGTGACTCCTGACCCACAGTCATGTAATTTATGCTTCACTGACCCCTGGACAATTAGGGTTGGGCTAGGGCAATGACACCCACAGCACTTGAATGAATAAAAAAAACTGGTTGAGCCAGCGGAGACATTGTTGGATGAGCAATGAGCGTATGCTGATAGGCGTTCTCCAAGGTGTTGCCGTCTACTCTTAATGCCAATGTGGTTTTAAAACAGGTAGCTCTACGTTCAGCTCAACATTACATCCAGGGCAAACTCCAAATTGTTTATCAGCCGCCTGTCTGAACGAGAGATTTTGACACCACTGTGACCCCACCCCTCTACCAGGACAGAACACACCTCTTAAATTCACAGTACTATAACACTATCATTAACTGTTTTTTACCAAAATGCAACACATAACATTTATTGGCATTAAACTCCATTTGCCACTCCTTGGCTCATTGACCCAGCTGATCAAGATCCTGATGTACTCTTAGATAACCACCTTCACTGTCCACTACACCACCAATTTTGGTGTCATCAGCGAACGTATTAACCATGCTTCCTATATTCTCATCCAAATTGTTCATATAAATGACAAACATTAGTGGACCCAGTACCGATCCCTGTGGAACACTGCTGGTTACAGGTTTCCAGTCCAAAAACAATCCTCTATAACCACCCTCTGTCTCCTACCGTCAAGCCAAATTTATATCCAATTGGCTGATGTTCCCTGGATCCCATGTAATATCTAAGCTTGATTTACTCAAAGGATATTAAGTTTATTTGACAGAATGAAGAAAATTTTGGCTTTTGTGATACCAAATGGACTTTTATCAGTTCAAAGTAATGCCATCTGGTATGAAGAAATGCACCAGCCACATTTGAAAGATTAACCAATAATGTCATTTCAGAATTACCCAATTGTGTGGTGTACCGAGATGATCTGATGATTTCTAATCACGTGGAAGGAATATTTGGAGCATCTCGTGGAAATGTTTGATCAATTTCAAGAGGCAGGTTTAATGATTAAACCTAGCTAAGTGTGACTACACAAAAGTCCAAGTCACATTTCTAGGTCATATCATTGTCATAGACAGATAGGTACATAGTTGCTTGGAATGGGGTCACAGGTAGATAGGGTGGTGAAGAAAGCATTTGGGACACTTGCTTTCATTGATGAGAGCATTGAGTACAGGGGTTGGGATGTCACGTTATAGCAAGACATTTTAAGGCCATATTTGGACAATTTTGGTCGCTCTGCTACAGGAAGGATGTCATTAAACTGGAAAAGATTTACAAGAATGTTGTCAACAGTACACACGGCAGCTGCTGAGCCTAGGTGGAGGATAGGGCCGAATGTTGTAGATGTGGTGTCTTCAAGTGGGCCACTTTGTTCTGGATGATGTCAAGCTTCTTCAGTATTGTTGGAGCTGTGGATGCCCAGGTAAGTCGGGAGTACTCCATCATACTCCTAACTTGTGCTTCGTGGTTGTGGGCATGCTTTGGGGAATCAGGAGAGGTGTTACTCATTGCAGTGTTTGTAGTCTATGACCTGCTCCTATAGCCATAGCATTTATATTGTTAATCCTGTTCAATTTCTATTCAATGGTATCCCAGAAATTCAGTGATGGATATGCTATGGTAATGGTTAGATTTTCTTTTGTTGGACATAGTCCATTGTTTGGCATTTTTTTGGCATAAATGCTACTTATGACAAGGCAGCCCAAACCTGGATATTGTCCCAGGTCTTGATGCGTTTGGATATGGACTACTTCACTATGAATATTCACAAGTAAAGCTAAACCGTGCACAATCAGTGGATATCCCTACTTTTGACTGTACGAATGGTGGGAAAGTCATTGATGAAATATCTGAAGATAGTTGAGCCAACACCACAACTCTGAGGAATTTCTGCAGAGATGACCAACCTCTGGCAACTATAACCACCTTTGTTTGTGCCAGGTATGGACACATCAGCAAGTTTTCTGCCCAGATTCCCATTACTCTGATTTTGCTAGGGTTCCTTAATACCAATTTCACTCAAATACAGCCTTGATTTCAAGAGTAGTCGCTCTCACCTCACCCTTCAACCAGTTGCTATTTGGATAGCTCATGGATAATAATCTGCTTCAGCATCTTCCTTGGACCATCTCCGTAGCACTTGATATCATCAGTCTCCAGAAATCTATTGATTTCTGTCTTGAACGTGCACAGTATTTGAGCATCTACAGCCCTCTGGGTAGAAAATTCCAACAAGGCATCACCCTCTCAGTGAAGAAACCCCTCTTCAAATCAGTCTAAATAGCCTACCCCTAATTGAGAATGGCTCAGATTTGTGAAGAGTGGCAGTCAGATTGGAATTACTATTGACATTTTTCGTAGGACCAAACTCCACATTTTTAGTTGGCAATTCTGATACATTCCTGGTGAAGGGCTCCAGCCTGAAAAGTCGATTTTCCTGATCCTCGGATGCTGCCTGACCTGCTGTGCTTTTCCAGCAACACACTCTCAACGGCAATTCTAATTCCCTCAGCATACCAGAAATCAAACAATTCCTTTGTCATAAAAACAAAGTAATAAATTCAGCAGATCTGGTAGCTTCTGTGGGGAATGAGAAAGAGAAAAAGAGTTATTGTTTCAAGTCCAGTAAGACTTTTTCTGATCTCTAGAAGTGGGCTATGAGATGGGAGAGGCGATCACTAGAAGAGGTGTCAATGAGAGTCTTGAACATAACAGCTTGATGTTCAAATGGGAGAGTCATAATCCAGGGGAGAGTAGAAGAAAGTGTCTGAGAGCGGGCACTCAGCCTCTGTGAAGTGGGATTAGCCTGCTAGATAACAACAGCATCACCTTTACCAGGATAGGTAGATAAAATCAAGGTTAGACTTGAGATAACAGAGTGCAGCAAAATCAGAAGGAAACAGGTTAGAGTGGACAAATGGAGGAAAGACATTACGGCAGCTGATGTCACACCAACAGTTCTTGATGAAAAGATCAAGTGCAGGTAAATGGCAAGAGGAAGAGGTTCAGGAGTACTGGAGGTGAATGAAAGGATCTGCAGGTTTGAAAGTGGACTCCTGTTCATAGAAGAAGACATGGAGGTGAAGTCAAAATTCACAGGGAGGGATGGGGCATAAAGTATAAAATCCTTTGTTCAGCATCAGTGAGCAGAAGGTCAGTAAACAAGAAGTGGGATTGAGTTAGAGGGGAGATGATGAATACAGAAGGATGTCAGCACCTGACAGCATTTGGAACTAATGAAAAAGTGAAAAAGTTTCTTGTTCAAACATTGAGACAAGGAATGAAATGGAACTGGGAACCAGCACAGCTTTGGAATAGCATGAGGCAGTGCCAATGGAGATAGGTTGAGAGTATGCATATGGCAATGCATGGCACTGAGGAAAGCTGCATGTCTTGGAGATATCTATAACTGTGTTTGGTTTGAAACATGAAGGATGGGACTTCAGTTGGAATCTGCATGGGGTAAGGCAGGACTGGACACAGTGAGGAAAGAAATGTGGCTGTAAAAGGGAGTTTTGGCAAACGCTATCAAACTCTAGGAGGGAGACAGAACAAGCTGAAAAAAATTAAAACAGAAATCCTGGAGAGAAGAATGGAACTTCATGAATTTAACACTAAAATAATTATATGCTGGAAATATGAAATAAGTGTGCTGCAGGAACTCAGGAGGCTTGCCAGCATCTGTGGAGAGAGAAACAGTTAACATTTCAAATCAGATATGACTCGTTCAGATGTACAATGTACTTCAATGTACAAATCCATTTGTGCTGCTCTAGTGAGTCTTTGGTCATTGGAATATCTCATCTACAGAATTGCTGTTTCACAGGAACTCTCAGGTGGCTCGTTCTCCTGCACATTCAAATCACAGAATACAGCACACTGAAATGAAAGGGAGTTTGATTTTACTTCCCCTCCTCCCCCCAACTGTGTGAGGGAAATCATGTCTCACTAACCTGATTGAATTTTTTGAAGAGGTGACAAAGAAGATTGATGAAGGCAGAGTAGCAGATGTTGATTATCTGGACTTCAGCAAGGTGTTTGACAAGGTTCCATATGGTAGACTGGGTAAGGCAAACCAGGGCTGGACTTATACAATTAATTGGGGCCTCGGGTGTGTTGCCGAACAAAGAGATCTAGGAGTGCAAGTGCATAATTTCCTGAAAGTGGAGTCGCAGGTAGACAGGGTGATGAAGGCAGCTTTTGACACACTTGCCTTCATTGGTCAGTGCAGCGAGTATAGGAGTTAAGGTGTAATATTGCAATTGTACAGGACATTGATGAAGGTCACTTTTGGAATTATGCATTCAGTTCTTGGTCTCCTGTTACAGGAAAGATATTGTTAAACTTGAAAGGGTTCAAAAAGAAATTTCAAAGATGTTACTGGGATTGGAGGGTTTGAGCTACAGGGAGAGACTGAATAAGTTGGGGCTTTTTTCCTCTGCAATGTCAGAGGCTGAGGAATGAGCTTATAGAGGTTTATTACATCATGAGGGGCTTGGATGGGGTGAACAGCGAAGATCTTTTACCTAGGGTAGGGGAGTCCAAAACTATAAGGTGAGAGGAGAAAGAGTTAAAAGGGACCTAAGGGGCAGCTTTTTCATGGAGAGGGTAGTGCATGTATGGAGTGAACTGCCAGAGTAAGTGGTGGAGGCAGGTACAATTACAAAACATCTGGATGGGTGTATGAATAGGAAGGGTTTAGAAGGGTTTGGGCCAAATGCTGGCAAATGGGACTACGTCAGATGGGGATATCGGTTGGTGCAAATGTGTTGGACTGAAAGGGTCTATTTTTGTGCTGTAGGTCTATAATTTATATTTACTGTTGACTCAAATTACACATTAACTAGACAAAACGTTATTGTATATCATTCATAGTAAATACCAAAGTCTAAGAAGTTTTTAAAATCATTTTTGGCTTTTATTCATCCTCTGTATTTATTGACAAAGTTGACTGAACAAAATCAGAAATAGTAGCCAGTTTAACTGAGGAATAGTCAAGAAATGACAAAACAGAGCAACACATGCATATACTGCATGCAATATATTTAATTTGGCTATTAGGAAAAATAAAATGTACAATTAAAATAATTGCACAACATGCCAAGTGAAAATGTCATTCATTCCTGTCCGCTGGCACTAACTTGTTTACATTTGCTTTAATTATTAATAAAAATGTTAGAGAAACATGGCTGTCTTCATGATAATTAAAATTTGTTTATGAAATTTGTGTACATGCATGAAAAATGGGGATAAAAAAACTGAATGATAGGAAAAAGTGCACCACTTATAGTTTAATATAAATTTAAATATAATCTATCAAACAGTATCAATCTTATTTGGATAATCTGTTGGTAATCATTATCAATACAAAATCTATTATTGATTTGAGATCAAATTTGCATTCTTATATGGATATTTTCTGGGATAAATCTGTTTGTGTAATACTGTCACAACTTTCATGATTGTATAGCATTTTTCAGCTTAATTCTTATGTCCTGGATATATACAATGGTAAGAATTACCACAGCAAAAATGTCACTTTAGTAATAGGTTACGTTTTTTTTGTCTGAAGAATGCATCAAGAATCCTGAGACATGAAGCTGAAGGTGAAAAATCCAATGCTGAAATTGAGAACATACATTACTATGGTTACAAAATACACTGAACTTACTTTAGTAATGGAAAACAAGTTGGACAACATGGAGTGCAACAAGTGGAGTGAGGATATACTCCATGATAAGTTCATACATCTTTATCAACTTTCCAATTCACATATCATAAATAATAATTCAGTGTGAAGCAATTTTCAATTTAGGGATTCAGCATCTGTTCTGAATCAGAATTTCCCCGGTCTTTAATCTCATAGGATGCATTAATTTCGAATACATTTAGTTGTGTCTGGATGCATATCATTTGCAAATTTTTCAAATAAAAAATAACAACCTATTCATACAGTACTATTTGTACATTGCTTACATGAATCGTTTGAGACACTGAGAAGTCGAATCTCCAAACATATAATACATTACAAACATCCCTTCCTAAATCGTTTTTGATTAATGTCTCACTTTACTGATGGCTACTGTCGGTCTATGATGATTACTAATAGTGACTACTACTCTGCAAAATTAAAAAAATTCTTTTGGGCATATATAAAAAAGACAACAGCAAACAAGATAGCTAGAATATTGACCACAAGTTTTAAAAAAGGAAAAACTAAAAGATTATGGCACTTGTAAACCACAGTTCATTCGGAACCTGCAATAAATAGTGTTTCAGAACCAGTAACTGCTCTTTGGTGCACAGCAGCTCTGATTAGCAACATACATACAAGGACACCAAACATTAGTGCAGAAACTCTTTTTCAAAATTTCTTGCATAAATTTAGAGAAGTAACAGCACACTTCCCCTCAAGATTATTGGCTTTTGCTTGATTAAAAAATAGTCCTGCAGCAGCAATTGATTTTATGTTACAACTTGCAGTCTTTAACAGTTATTTTAAAATCCTTGTAAGTACAATATAATTATTATACAGTTTAGTCCCTTGCATCCCTCACATATGTAGTACATCTGATATATATATTGCTTATTATAAATGTTAACCCAATTATAGGAATTCCTTTTGGTGCCTTTTATATCCTATAACACCATAACCTGGCAGTTAAGTATAGGTTAAAATCAAGTTATCTGACTGTAGGTTTGTATCTATACATCCAATTAAACAAGAAAAATATAACTTTTAGACTGGTTATTTCAAATCACAACTGCAGGTTATGTACTGTAAGGGTATTGTGTTGTAGGATACAGATTATTAATAGTCTTGTGATCTGTACATACAGATTTAGAGAAGACTAGTGGCTTGGTAATCTTGGAACCTGATTACATTTGGATCGTTACCACAGTATCTGTGGGTCCTTTGTATAAAGTTATTTAAGGCAACAAGCAATATTTATTACAAGTTATTGCCTTTCACAACAATTACTCCTAATGACTTTCCATAAATACAAAAACTGATCATCAGAAGCAAGCTTCTAACAGCTTCCTCTTCCGCAGACTTGAGCAGCATTCCAATTTCAACACTATGTACCAGAAACATCTAAATGAAAAAAAAAAGATTTGTTAAGAAATTTGAAGGAAATTTATTTGCATCCATACTTTTCATTTGAAGTAGATTTTATCAATATAGCTTGGTTATTAAATAGTTAGCAAAACACTAGCTATTTGTTGCATATACTATGTACCTTACTCTCATTATTTAGCAGTTGTGAATTGGGTGCAGATTTGGTAAATTTTATTTATAGTATCAGCTCTTAAAACAATGATAGGCCATCTTCCACATTCTCTGCAATCTTTAGCATCAATTTTGGTATCTTTCCCACTCCATTCCCCACCTTAGAATTGAACCCTTGGTTTTCCCAGTGCCTGCTAACTTGCAGTCACATTGAAGGACATGTTGTGGCTGAATTCAACTACTTCCTTCAGGAACTCTGCATATTCTATAGGAGTAACAATATCAGGGTAGCAGCAGTCCATGGCTGTCTCAATCATTCATCTCTGAGCTGGAAAATGGAGCTCTGTAATGGTTAAGCAAGTGCCTAGCTGCTCCACTCCAGCTAACCACCAACGTGCTTTGAATCCCCAGACTTTCTGGAACACTCAATGGATTCCAATACTTAGAGCAACAGGACAATGGTTGTGGGACATGGATTGAGGATTGGCTGTCTGACAGAAGGCAGATAGTTGGAATAAAAGGTTCTTTCTCAGAATGGCAGCCAGCGACAAGTGTTGGCCCACAGGGTTCAGTGTTGGGGCCGCAGCTGTTCACTTTGTATATTAATGATCTGGATGAAGGGTTTGGGGGCATTCTGGCGAAGTTCACCGATGATACGAAGTTAGGTGGACAGGCAGGTAGTACTGAGGTGGTGGGGAGGCTACATAAAGATTTAGACAGTTTAGGAGAGTGGTCCAAGAAATGGCTGATGAAATTCAATGTCAGCAAATGCGAGGTCTTGTACTTTGGAAAAAAGAACAGGCATGGACTATTTTCTATGTGGTGAGAAAATTCATAAAGCCAAAATACAAAGGGATCTCGGAGTGCTAATACAGGATTCTCTAAAGATTGACTTGCAGGTCAGTCCGTGGTTAAGAAAGCAAATGTAGTGTTGTCATTTATCTCAAGACAGTTGGAATGTAAAAGCACCGATGTGCTACTGAGACTTTATAAAGCTCTGGTTAGGCCTCATTTAGAATACTGTCAGTTTTGGGCCCCACACCTCAGGAAGGACATACTGGCACTGGAGCACGTTCAGCGGAGATTCACACGGACGATCCCTGGAATGGTAGGCCCAACACACGATGAACGGCCGAGGATCCTGGGATTCATTCAAGTATAGAAGATTGAAGGGAGATCTAATAGAAACTTACAAGAAAAAGTGGATGCAGGGAAATTGGTTCCGTCAGGCGGGGATACTAGGGCTTGCAGGCACAGCCTTAGAATTAGAGGGGGTCAATTTAGAAAGGAAATGAAGAGACATTTCTTCAGCCAGAGAGTGGTGGGCCTGTGGAATTCATTGCCACGGAGCACAGTGGAGACGGGAATATTAAATGTCTTCAAGGCAGAGATTGATAAATTCTTAATCTCCCAAGGAATTAAGGGATACGGAGAGAGTGCAGGTAAGTGACGTTGAAATGCCCATCAGCCATGATTAGATGGGCCGAATGGTCTTACTTCCACTCCTATTTCTTGTGGTCTTTTGGGACAAAGAGGTCTATAGCTGAGTACCTTTTCAATAACAGGAAAAGCATCCGAGACCAGGAAATGGACAGGGAGCAATGTGTACCTTGTTAGAGAGTAATCGGAAAAAACAAAATCAATTCATTGATTATTTTCCACACCAGTGGGAATGTAGAAGATTCATAAATGTTTTGTTTTCCTTAATTTTGTTGGGGTCAAAAATATTGGCTTGAGGATGCATCCTCTCATATTAGTAGCTTTGATTCATGTACTGTAATGCTTTCCAGGAATGTATTTACCACTTAGAACTGGATATTTCAGCAGTTAAGGTTCTTTGCACAAAATTAGATATTGCTTTTCCCTTTCACATAAGGTACACACAGTTTTGTGTTTGATTCTTTATTGTGTTCACTAAAAAGTGAGGAATTTCAATACTAGGGTAGAAAGGGAACAAGTGGCCATGTCTCAAAAAGAATTTCCAGTCATTTGCCTTTTTGATGTATTGACCCAACCGTAATAAATGAAACAAAAACATCTCTGTCGGAAGATACATTTGACACAAAAGCAAAGTAAATTTTTGTACTTAACAAAACACAATGTCATCCAACAATGCTGCATGCAATACAAGCTGTGATATATTCAATGTTATTACAGTTAGGACTAGTAAAGCTTTTACTATTTTACCTTATGTTGACGGTTTGGTAGATTCCTGGTCTATTGAAATGGCAGCATTTTGATTTGAAACTAAGTGTTGGGGAAGGAAAATAGCAATAAAATGAACATTGAGCTTCAGACAACTTTTCTTACTTGGCATCTTGTAAATTAAACACTTAGACTTAAATTGACAGTGTCCAGAAGTTGTCCCATCTACAAAGAAAGAGGCCTCAAGAACCCTAAGTATTGAGCCTCTGACCTTATCAAGCAACTGCCATTGTGGGAAGGCGTTCTCTGGGAAGAAAGTAAGCACTATAATAGCACAAAGAATAATGGAAAGCTTCAGGATATGGGATGAAGTAGTGTAAAGGGAAATGTCACAATTAGGTGGAAGAATTTTGGATCAATGGCCTCAGAAGTGGCCAACGATGATCAGGAAGAGGAAAAATCACAGGCCTCAAGACTTGAGAACCAGAGAGATGAACAGATAACAAGAGCCTCACATGCATTCATTCTTCTTCTCTCCCTCCTTATACAATCTTTCAATTATTCAGTCATTTTATACTTGAACCAATCTTCCTGCAATCATGTTATCTTTTCCAGCAATGTGAATAACCTTTATATGATATATTTGAAATGACAGGCTCTCGCTGCAGACTTGCATTGAGTTTTAAACTTTTCAATGAATACCAATGGATCATTGTTTATTATAACAGATAGATGTTGACAATTAATTTTCTTTGTAATAGTGCCAGGCATAGACATGAAGACAGTGAAGCGCCAATGATAATCCTAAAGTCTCCTTTAATATGGTAATGTACTTCCTCTGATATTGTTTTAGTTCCTTATAGAAGTACCTCACTGGCTTCTCTATTCATGACTCATCATCCTGTAACAAGACTGCAACTATCTCAAGTCACTAGTGTAAATAGCCACTTTGAAAGGTCTGGAGAATCCTGGGGTGACAAAAATTAATGTCATTATTAGTACTGCCTTCAGCTTCTCAAAGGCTGACTGGCATTCTGCTGTACGTACCCACTTTTGTTCATTTCCTTAAATTCATTAATGGAATAGCTATTGTGCTGAAATCATATACAAACTTCTGGTGAAAGCCAGACATTCAATAAATCTTATGATTTCTTTTTTAATTTTAGGACAGGAAATTATCTGAGATTAGATTAGATACCCCTACAGTGCAGAAACAGGCCCTTCGGCCCAACCAGTCCATACCGACCTTCCGAAGACTAACCCGTCCAAATCCATTTCCCTCTGACTAATGCACCTAACACTATGGGCAACTTAGCATTGCCAATTCACTGAACCGGCACTTCTTTGGACTGTGGGAGGAAACTGGAGCACCTGGAGGAAACCCATGCAGACACGGGGAGAATGTGCAAACTCCACATACATAGTCGCCCGAGGCTGGAATCGAACCTGGGACCCAGTTGCTGTGGGGCAGCAGTGCTAACCACTGAGCCACTGTGCCGCCCAGTCTTCACTCTCACTGTATTTGGCAACACCCATCCTTGTCCTACAATGAGTGTGAGGTAAATCACTCCCGCTTTGGTGAATTCGTTTTATGTTAAATTTATTATTAGATTAGCCAACCGTAATTGCTTAAACAGGTCTATGACGTACAGCACGGAAACAGACCCTTCGGTCCAACTCGTCCATGCTGACCAGAAATGCTAACCTAATCTAGTCCCATTTGCCAGCACTTGGCCCATATCCCTCGAAAGCCTTCTGATTCATATACCTATCCAGATGCCTTTTAAAATGCTGTAATTGTACCAGTCTCCACCACATCTTCTGGCAGCTCATTCCATACATGTACCACCTTCTGCATGAAAAAGTTGCCCCTTATGTCGCTTTTATATCTTTCTCCTCTAACCCTAAACCTATGCCCACTAGTTCTGGGCTCCACTAACCCAGGGGAAAAAAACCTTATCTATTTAGCCTATCTATGCTCCTCATGATTTTATAAACCTCTATAAAGGTCAACCCTCAGCCTCTGACATTCCAGGGAAAACAGCCCCAGGCCTATTCAGCTTCTCCCTACAGCTCAAATGCTCCAACCCTGGCAACATTCTTGTAAATCTTTTCTGAACCCTTTCAAGTTTCACAATATCCTTCTGATAGGAAGGAGACCAAAACTGCATGAAAAATTCCAAAAGTGGCCTAATCAATATCCTGTACAGCTTCAATATTACCTCCCAACTCAATGCTCTGACTAGTAAAGGAAAGCATACCAAACACCTTTTTCACTAACCTATCCACCTGCAACTCTACTTTCAAGAAACTATGAATCTGCAATATTTCCCAGGACCTTACCATTAAGTGTTTCAGTCCTGCTTTGACTTGCTTTTCCAAAATTCAGCACCTCGCACTTCCAATGAGTTACTAAATTTTGTGATGTCATCTAAATAAACTACACAGTTACGTAATGCAGCTATGACTTGATTCATAAGTCTTTAGAATGTAGCTAGGGTGTTAACCATATGGCATTACTCAACATTGGTATAACCTAATTAGCAGAACAAAAGTGAACACCTTTTTAGCTTTTGATGTTAATGGAACTTGCCAGCATCTCTTCAGTACATCAATCGTAGAAAGGAATGAGGTACGACCAACCCTACAGATACAGTCCTAATTGTGGAATTAGGTACAAGTCTGTTTTGGTGACTGCATTTAATTTCCTATAGTTGAGATAGAATCTATACAGTGTACTGGATTAGTACTAGTTGATCCATCCAGTCTAGGAACTGACACCACTAGTGAACTCCAACAGCTTCAGCTGAGTTCAATCCAGTAATTCTCCAGCATATATTGAATCGCTGCTTCTACTGAGTGCGTGCACTTGGCTCAACCAATAAGGTTATTGTTTCATCAGTTCTGATTCTACCATGTCCACATTATGTCTAATACCCAGTACGTCCAGTTGTATCTCTCCAGATTACCCGATACTTCCTCAATAGTTATTACAAGACTCTCCCATTGTCCTTACCCCATATTGGAGAAGTGTCAAATTGCTTCACCATGTGTGTTGGTGAATTGATTTGTAGGTGGTTTGCTTTGAGAATTGTGTACCTCAACTATTGTCTGCCAATCTCTACAATCCTTACCACCTGACATACTTGATCCTTCTCATCGTCCCCGCAAAATACTGCTTCAATATGCTGACATGACATAACCAATGGTTTTTCCTATGACCAGGAGTATATCGAAACCAAGTTTTTTGACTAACCACAACCACCTCAAACAGATCTCTAAACGTCATATTCAAACATTCATCTTGTAAAAACAAGATGAATATTTCATGCCCCAGTTTGAAATCTTCTAATTATAGAATATTTCTGTCAATTTCACTTTTACCTGTGAAACTTTTAAATGTTCTTGTGCTACATTATGCATGCCATAGGGAAAGCAAGCCAAACAAAATCAGCCTTACTATCACTAATGTGCAACACTGTGAAATTAAAATATTCAATGACCATCAAAATTGTTTAATTGTTTCGAATTAGACTTTACAAATAACAGATCTTAGTCACCAAGTTTATGATTTAAAAAAAATTTAATACTGTACCTTAATCTAATTAATATCAATGATTTAACCCAATCTTCTTTGAGCATAATCCCCTCACAGACAGACAGAGTTCAGGGATAAATTAGAAAGACAATACAAAGATTGTAATTTGGTAGTTCAATTAAATAGTTTCAAACGTTGGATAACAAGGCTTCATGTAATCCTTGGAAAAGGAGTTGTTCTCAGGCATGTAATTGTATACCTAATTTCAAAGTCATTGGTGAATGCAAATTATTTCAGTAGACTTCCAGAATTATTTCTTACAGACTAGATTTCTTTTCTCAGAACATTCAAGGATTCTTTAACAGGATAGAAAACAAGAGGAGAGTAAAATCACAGTAGCCAGTCCCAAAGTTTCCAAAAATCACTCAGCATCTGCCAAAACCAATCAGAACCAGTTTTAAAACCATAAGAAATAGGAAATGAGTAGGCCGTTTGGATGTTGAGTCTGCTCCGTTATTAAAGAGGATCATGACTGATCCGATATTCCGCATATCCACTTTCTTGCCCTTTCCCCATAAACCTTGATTATTCTACTGCGCATGAATTGAGCTATCTCAGCTATAAATATCCACAAGGATTCTTCCCCAGAGTTCTCTGTGGGAAAGAGATCCTAAGACCCTCAGAAGAAATTCCTCATTTCAGTCTTCAATTGGTGCCCCTTTAATCTGAGACCAAGCTCGCTGGTCCTGTACTCCCTCATGAGGCGATACATCCTCTCAGCATTTATCCTGTCAATACCCTTAAGAATCCTATATGTTTCAATGAGATCACCTATTATTCTTTTAAATTCAAATGAGTAGTGTCAACCTCATTAACCTTAAATAAGGGGATCAAAACCACTCAGAGTATTCCAGATATGGTCCCATCAGCACCTTGCACAATTTCAGTAATACGTCCGTAGTTTTACATTCCAACATCCTTGAAATAAACATTCCATATAAGAAATAATATTTTGTTAACCTTCCTGATTACTTGCCTCACCTGTGTGCTCGCTTTGTGTTTTGTTTACAAGTCTCCAAATCCTGTTGTGTTGCAGATTTTGTCGTATTGCTCCACTTAAATAATCCTGTTCTTTTGTTCTTCCTTCCAAAATGAAGACCTTCACACTTTCTCACATTATACTCCATTTACCAACATTTTGCCCACTCACTTAATCTATCAATATCCCTCTGTAAACTAAAATCAAATAACTGCAGGTGTTGGAAAAAGCAGGTGTGGCTGGGTTTCTTCAGCTATTTCTGTTTTGTCTCTCTGTAAATGGTTTGCATCCTTTTTGCAACTTACTTTTCCAATATTTATTTGCATCATCTGCAAATTTGGCCATAACACATTTGCTTCATTTATATATTATAAAGAGTTGCGATCACAGCACTATTATTTGTGAAACCCCACTGGTCACAAGTTGGACCTAAAACAAGAAAGAACCTCTTATCCCATTTGCTGTTTCCTGTCCATTAGCTAAATCTCTATCCGTGCCTCCAACACCATGAGCTCCTATGACATAACGTTTTGTCAGGTACCTTGTCAAATGATCTTTGCAAGTCTAACACAACAGATTTATTGGTGTCCCTCTATCCACTTTAGGGCAAGACTTCCTCATATATAATAAATTAGTCAGACATGATTTCCTTTGCCTGAAGCCAGCTGACTCTGCTTGATTAGATTTCAGTTTTCCAAACATGCTTTTATTACTTCCTCCCTTCTTAAACAAAAAAGGAATTCTCTGTAGTTGGCTGGTTAACACCGATCCTTCCCCTTGACTGACCAACTCAACATCCAACCAGCTGCCAGCCTTGAGCATACCAATACTCTCCCCGTTGAATCATCCACAGCATGCCTTCGATTAATAGTTAAGCTGCATTATCCTCAAGGCCAGTGACCGATAGCAAACAGCTGCATTTGGTTTCTTTAAAATCACATAGCTGATCAAAGTTCAACTAACCCTAACAGTTCTACCAAAAAATTGAGAAAAATAAAATAAATAGAGTGAGTCTCTACACTTACGTATTCCTGTGAATCTTTCTAGAAAGGTGGACATATAATCCAACACTAATTATTCACCTTTACGTCTTCAGAGATTTCCCTAATCAATTTTAATGCACATGTAAACGTATGACCAGAAGTTAATTCAAATGGAATAAACTCAGTAGATGCATTTTGGGAATCTCTGGTTGCAGATGGTAAGAAATGTAATTGTTTGTAACAATCCTGAGAATTCATGACAGTATGCTACATAATGGCTTTAAGAATGTAATGCTATCTCTCCAAAGCTACCAGTCAACTGCATATTCTGTGCAAATACTTCAACTATCTTATATCCAAATTGATTATGTTCTGGAACACTTTTGATCAGATTGTCTCTCAATTGGTAGCCTACAATGAGTTAAAAACAATGTTGATTTTTTTCATTAATACCTTAGGTGTAACGGTCCTTAAACGAATAGCTCTAGAAATCAGTTTGTCATAATCGTACTATTGTCCTCCTTTTGTCTTTGATAATCCCTACAATATACTAACACTTGACTGAATGGTTCTTGAAAAACTGGTATGGTTATCATAGCTATCTGTTTATTGATGGTTGTATTTTTCATATTTCCACATGTCCTGCCATAGGAATGTCATATGCCACACACAATATTTCCTTACAACATCAAAGGAATAGCCATCCAATCTTTCTCCACAGGTTCCTCATCAAAAGTCAGCTTTTATTACAATAGTATTCTAATTCCTTCAGCTCAGTTTGGAACTAGATAAGTGCAGTGTTCTTGGAGATTTGGAGAAGATTAGAGCTATGAAGGGGTCAGGTTATGAAGGATGGAGCAGGGGTGGGGGGGTGCAAACCGAGCAGGGATTGAAAACAAAATTAATTCCAAAATTAAACATTTATAAAATAATGGTGAATGTGCATCTTTAAGTGGTTTGTTTATAACGATCCTGTCTCTGGTTAAGTAAAAATGTCTTAATTGAAGAATTTAATTATTCATCAATCTAAATAGCTAACAATCATAGCACTGTGGAAAATATTATTACCTTTGGAACTTTCTTCATCTGATTCTTCATCTATCCAGTGCTGATCAGTGCCTCCTAACAATCGGTTTTGAGATTCGCTTAATGGTCTCGGAGGAAGTGACTGTCCATCTGCACTACTGCGGGGGAAAGAAAGAGTATCAATTAAAACAACAGCTTTTACCAATACAGAGGGGTCAGCATAGTAAAACACTTCAAGAAAACAGAGAAAGACTTGTGTTTATTCATAATGACTGGCTATAGAATTCTTTGAGAAGTCCAATGAATATTTTAAGTGTAGGCATTGATGTAAATTAAGAAATATGCAGCCAATTCATAAAGTTCAGAATAGGCTTTAACCTGCACAATATTTGACGAAGACCTGACCACAACATTTGATGATGATACAAGTTGACCAAGACTGAAATCTGCCACTCTCAGCACTGACATCTTATGTTGAACAGTGTAATATAAATTGAATTTAAAAGTGTCATAGCTTTAAAAGTAAATATCTAATGTAAACTCAGAATTACAATAATAACTCATATAGCATTGCCATATAATTCATACACAATTTTATGACATGAAAAACCATATTAGACAACCCAACATCTCATGAATTATGAACACAATGAAAAGCTGTTTCAATGACCCAAAGTTTTTCAGTCTATTAGTAACCTTCACCAGAATATAGCAGCTGGTGTTTTGTAAAGGAGGTGGGCGCTTGTCATCCACTGACAATATAGTATTAGAAAAATCTGTTATTTTACAATATGCTCTGCAGATATGGACAAGCCAGGATCAGAGGTCCTGGAGAAAAATATGAAGCCCAGCCATGATGAGCGAAATTACATGCAGTGTTTTTATCTGCCGGTGACTGCTGCTTATAACATTTGGACTTTTGTACGTCCACCGCTTAGTCACAACAGTTTGGAAGTTAATAGCGGCTGGGGACAGAAAACTGGATTTTCCTGAATGCTGTGGTGTTTTAATTGCATAACGTGCACCTGTTCTCTGTGACAGGTTCTCCATCAAGAAGTCAACCTAATTGAGGGAGAACTCTGTTGTAGCTCAGAGGGTCAGTTATATCCAATCCTTAAGCCTGGGGAGCTTTAGGTTGAGTACTGGATGGGAAGGGGAGGATAATCAGGGGACTGCACTCTCGTTCCTCCTGTCCACAAACAGATCTGTAAAAACACATCTCCCCAAGCTATCTTTGCCTTCTTCTAATTGCCAGAGGGACATAGATTTGCCAGAGGGGAAATAACAGTTTAAAAACAAAAATGAATCTGAAGGTAGTAGGTAGATAAGATGGTCAAGACGCATATGGGAAACTTTATTAGCTAAGGCATAGAATACAGGAGGTTATGCAAGAACATATTAAATGCTGGTCACATCACATCTGCAGTACTGCATATATTTCTGGTTGCTAAATTATGGGAATCTGCAGTTGCACAAGATGGGGTGCACAAGAGATTTAGTAGAATGCTGCCTGGGCTGGAGGGTTTGAGCTGTGAGGAAAGACACCTTGGGATTGTTTTCCTTGGAGCAATGTTTGAATAATTTACTATTGGAAAAGCTATTCAATAGGCAGCAGAGTTAATTAAAGGACATATTAAATTAAAAGATATTTAGAAACAAAGATAATAAATATACTTTTTGGCAGGTTCAGTGTGGTTGATTGAGTTGGGCTGCTCTGGATCTTGACTGACCAGACGAGTTGGATAGGAACACCCATCACCAAGGCTGAAAAACAAAATACAAGAACACCATACATATCACCACCAGCAATGGATATTCTTATGGATACAATGCATATTAATATTGTATAAAAACTACTGGAGAAACCCAGGTCTGCCAGTATCTGTATAGTCTCCGCTGGCTACATCTGAGGGAAGTGCACCCAACTCGAGCTCCTTGAAAACCGTGTTAGGGAATTGGAGCTGGATGAACTGCGGATCATTCGGGAGGCAGAGGGGGTAATTGAGAGGAGCTACCGGCAGTTGTCACTCCTGAGGCTCAGGATAAGGATAGATGGGTTACAGTCAGGGGGAGGAAAGACAGACAGTGCAGGGATCCCCCGTGGACATTCCCCTCAGCAATAAGTATATCGTTTTGGATACTGCTGGGGGGAATGACCTACCAGAGGAAAGCCATAGTTCTCTGGCACTGAGCCTGACACTGTGGCCCAGAAGGGAAGGTGGCAGAACAGAAAAGCGCAAGTGTAGGAGACTCGATCGTTAGGAAAATTGACAGGAGATTTTGTGGTCAGGATTGGGATTCCCGGAAGGTTTGTTGCCTCCCTGGTACCAGGGTCCAGGACGTCTCCGAACGGGTGCATAAGATTCTAAAAAGAGCAAGGCGAACAGCCAGAAATTGTGTTACATATTGGCACCAATAACATTGCCAGGAAAAGGATCGAGGATATAAAAAGTGATTTCAAGGAGTTAGGGTGGAAGCTGCAGAGCAGGATGAACAGAGTAGTGTTCTTGGGTTTACTACAGATGCCACGAGATAGCGAGGCAAGGAACAGGGAGCAGACGCAGCTTAACACATGGCTGCACAGTTGGTGTAGGAGGGAGGGCTTCAGATATGTAGATAATTGGGATGCCTTCTAGGGAAGGTGGCACCTGTACATGAAGAACGGGTTGCACCTGAACTGGAAAGGGACCAATGTCCTGGGTGGAAGGTTTGCTCGAGTTGTTCAGGAGGGTTTAAACTAGTATGGCAGAGGGGTGGGAACCTGAGCTATATACCGGTGGTGAAAGTTGATGGAGAAGAGGCAATAGCAAGAGGTAGCGCAGCCAGTGGGAAGGAATTTCCTGGGAAAGAACCAAGGGATCAGTTAAAGTGTGTTTGCTTTAATGCAAGGAATATCAGGAATAAAAGTGATGAGCTTAGAGCATGGATCAATACCTGGTGCTATGATGTTGTGGCCATAACAGAGACGTGGGTTTCTCAGAGGCAGGAATGGTTGCTGGATGTTTCAGGGTTTAGAACATTTAAAAAGAATAGGGAGGGGGGGGAAAAAAAGAGGAAGGGGTGTAACACTGCTAATCAGAGAAGGTATCACAGCTACAGAAGTTACCATTGTCGAGGAGGGTCTGCCTACTGAGTCAGTATGGGTGGAAATTAGGAACAGTAAGGGAGCAGTCACCTCATTAGGGGTTTACTACAGGCCCCCCAATAGCAGCAGGGAGATTGAAGAAAGCACAGGTCGGCAGATTTTGGAAACGTGTGAATGTAGTAGGGTTGTTGTAATGGGTGACTTTAACTTTCCCAATATTGATTGGAACCTCCTTTGAGCAGATGGTTTGGAAGGAGCTGTTTTTGTAAGGTGTGTTCAGGAGGGTTTCTGAACTCAGTACATTGACAGGCCGACGAGGGGAGAGGCCATTTTGGATTTGGTGCTCGGCAATGAGCTGGGGCAGGTGTCAGATCTTGCAGTGGGAGAGCATTTTGGTGATAGTGACCACAACTGCCTCACATTCTACATAGCTATGGAGAAGGAGAGAAGCAGGCATAATGGGAGGATATCTAATTGGGGAAAAGGAAACTATGATACTATCAGACGTGCGTTGGGAAGCATGGATTGGGAGCAATTGCTTCATGGAAAGGGCACTATAGACATGTGGAGACTGTTTCAGGAACAGTTGTCACAAGTGATGCACAAATGTGTTCCTCTGAGACAGGCAAGAAGGGGTAAGATAAAGGAACATTGGATGATGAGAGCGGAGGAGCTTCTCATCAAAAGAAAGAAGGCAGCTTTCGTAAGGAGGAGGAAGCAAGGGTCTTGCTCAGCTCTAGAGGATTACAGGCAGGCGAGGCAGGTGCTCAAAAAGGTCTGAGGAGAGCCAGGAGGGGGCACAAAAAAGGCTTGGCAGGAAGGATTAGGGAGAATCCAAAGGCATTTTACACTTTTGTGAGGAATAAGAGAATGATCAAAGAAAGAGTAGGGCCGATCAGGGATAGCATAGGGAACTTGTGTATAGAGTCGGAGGTGGTAGGGGAAGCCCTAAATGAGTTTTTTGCTTCTGTCTTTACAAAAGAAAAGGACCTTGTAGTGAATGAAACCATTGAGGAGCAGATAAGCATGCTGGAACAGATAGAGGTTGAGGAAGCTGATGTGTTGAAAATTTTGACAAACATTAAGATTGACAAGTCGCCAGGGCCAGACCAGATTTGTCCTCAGCTGCTTTGGGAAGCAAGAAATGTGCTTTGCCTCGCTCTCCACTGGAGTCGTACCCGAGGACTGGAGGGAGGTAAATGTAATTCCTCTCTTCAAGAAAGGAAATAGGGAAATCCCTGGCAATTACAGACTAGTCAGTCTCACGTCGGTCGTCTGCAAGGTGTTAGAAAGGATTCTGAGGGATAGGATTTATGACCATCTGGAAGAGCATGGCTTGATTAAAGGCAGTCAGCACGGCTTTGTGAGGGGCAGGTCATGCCTCAAATCTTATAGTGTTTTTTTGAGGATGTTACTAGACAGGTTGATGAGGGTCGAGCGGTGGATGCTGTGTATATGGACTTCAACAAGGCATTTGATAAGGTTCCCCATGGTAGGCTCGTTCAGAAGGTCAGGAGGAATGGGATACAGGGAAATTTAGCTGTCTGGATACAGAATTGGCTGGTCGGCAGAAGACAGCGAGTGGTGGTGGAAGGAAAATATTCTGCCTGGAAGTCAGTGGTGAGTGGTGTTCCACAGGGCTCTGTTCTTGGGACTCGACTCTTTGTAATCTTTATTCATAACTTGGATGAGGAGATTGAAGGATGGGTTAGCAAGTTTGCAGACGACACAAAGGTTGGAGGTGTCGTTGACAGTATAGAGGACTGTTGTAGGCTGCAGCGTGACATTGACAGGATGCAGAGATGGGCTGAGAGGTGGCAGATGGAGTTAAACCTGGATAAATGCAAAGTGATGCATTTTGGAAGGTCGAACTTAAAAGCTGAGTACAGGATTAAAGACAGGCTTCTTGGCAGTGTAGAGGAATAGCAGGATATTGGTGTGCAGGTACATAGATCCCTTAAAATTGCTACCCAAGTGGACAAGGTTGTTAAGAAAGCATATGGTGTTTTGGCTTTCATTAACGGGGGATTGAGTTTAAGAGCCGTGAGATCTTGTTGCAGCTCTATAAAACTTTGGTTAGACCGCACTTGGAATACTGTGTCCAGTTCTGGTTGCCATATTATAGCAAAGATGTGGATGCTTTGGAGAGGGTTCAGAAGAGGTTTACCAGGATGCTGGCTGGAATGGAAGGCTTATCTTACGAAGAGGGGTTGACTGAGCTCGGACTTTTTTCATTGGAAAAAAGAAGGAAGAGAGGAGACCTAATTGAGGTGTACAAGATAATGAGAGGCATAGCTAGAGTTGATAGCCAGAGACTTTTTCCCAGGGCAGAAATTGTTAACACGAGGGGCCATAGTTTTAAGCTGTTTGGCGGAAAGTATAGAGGAGATGTCAGAGGTGGGTTCTTTACACAGAGAGTTGAGAGAGCATGGAATGTGTTGCCAGCAGCAGTTGTGGAAGCGAGGTCATTGGGGATATTTAAGAGACTGCTGGACATGCATATGGTCACAGAAATTTGAGGGTTCGTACATTAGGTTTACCTCACATGAGGATCAATGATCGGCACAACATCATGGGCTGAAGGGCCTGTTCTGTGCTGTACTGTTCTATGTTCTATAAGTTAATGTTTCAAGTCCACAGATCTGCTTCAGAACTAATTGTAACAAGGAAATACGGCATTTATTCTGATGACATTGGAGAGTGGGTGGGCAGAGTAAGTGAACAGATGGAGATGGAGCCTAGAGAGAAAGAAAGTTAGGCAGACACAAGGATGGTTGATAGCAAGCCAGGGAAGGTGAAAAGCTGATAATGGGGACCATAACTAAGTGAAATTGGGTTGGTAGTGCTGAAAATGGTGCAGGTCATGACAGGGTCTGGAGATGTTGGGGTGGGATAAGAACATGGAGGACGAGGTAAGAACATTGAAAGTGTTGTTGGAGGTGATATTGACTCATAAGGTGTAGGATCTCCAAGCGAAAAATGAAATGCTGTGCTTCCAGCTTGAACTGGGTCTTGCTGGAGAACTGCAGAAGGCTTGGACGGTGATATGTTGACGTGGAAGGTAACTGGAAGCTTAGGGTCATAAAGCAGTAACCCAGTCTGTATTTAGTCTCCCCAATGTTGCGACAACCACATTATGAGCAGCGAACACATTTGAATAGATTGAGTGAAGTGCAGATAAATCACTATTTCACTTGGCAAGCATGTGCAGCATTAGATAGTGGGGAGGAAGGAGGTAAATGGGCAAGTATTGCACCTGTTGCAAATACATGGGAAAGTGCTGTGGGATGTAGGGAGGTGTTGGGAGTTTTGGATGACTGGATCAAGGTGTCTCAGAGAGAACGGTCTCTGCAAAATGTTGACAATGGAGGGGAGGGGAATGCGGGTCTGGTGGTGGCACTTGCTGGAAGTAGCAGAAAATATGATTTATAATCCTTTAGGCACAGATGCTGGTGGTTGGAAAGTGAGGACCGGGGGACCCTTTTAGTGTTATACAAGAGAAAAGACTATCCAAATTTCTCCAGCAATTTGTTTCCATTTCAAATCTTCAGCATCCACAATTCTTTGTTTACATTAATTCCTTATATTTGTTAAGACAACATTAGGACATTTAATGTATGGATTACGTTATGCTTTTATATAAAAGGTGACTGCTAACAAATGCTTAACTTTTAAGCAGTTAACCTACAACCATGTTCACAACAGCATAATGACTTTGGGGATATTAGCACAATGATAATACTACTGGACCAGTGATCAGGGACAGAAGGGTGAATAAATAAATCAAGTAAAATGCTATCCTCAGTAATGATCACAGAACTACAAGATGGTCATAATAACCGATCTGATTCACTAATGTCCCAGGGAAGGGCATCTTGACCTTCAAACGATTCCAGACAGACAGCAATGTAGCACAACAAAACGTACCTTGTAAAAATCGGAAGAAGCCAGTACTTCCCTTGGTCTCCATACACTTGTTTTAAATTTTTGGTAAATCCCAAGCTAAATCCATTTTTGTCAGGCCCATTTCGAAACACTGGTGCACGAAAAGCCTCTAGAGTGAAAAAGTATTCAGTTAATTTTATAACAATGTTTTCGTCAAAGTAGTAATACAAATATACCAAAATAGATATAAAAAGTCTTTCTATTAAGAAAAAAAATCATTTTTTACTTCAGAATCACTGTCAGCATTGCAGTTGCAAAAAACCACTACTTTAACTTTATTCCAATTATCAGAATAAATTTGTAAACAGTTAAAGAGCATCTTACCTATTGTTGACCTATTTTTGCTGACTAGCCAGCAGTGATAACTGAAGAGCGATAGTAGACTGATGAAGAACATGGCCGCCACAAAGAAAAGAAACAAGACATGGAACTTTGCATGTGTGTCAGGAAGATCACCCTATAAGAACCAAAGAAAAAATCCAGCTACATAGATTTGGATGCGAGCCTGACACCTGACAGTCAGGTATTATATCAACATATCTATTTCAGATCTCTACTACTGTTTACAGAAAATTAATCTGTAACTGAACTACATTTGACTAAAACGTTTTTGATCATTTTAGTTGTTCAGTAATGTATCAAGTTGCATTTATTCATAAAAATCAATTAATTTCAACACAATACCAGTGATTTGTACCATTCATGGCTTTTTCCTGGACCAAAGCTGACATTTGTCCAATCACATCATATTTATACAATGTATCATAATTAAGACACTATTTAAAAACAAAAAATGGTCACGCATTGCACATGTACCTAATTTTTCAAATTACCTTCTCCCAATTTGTTCATTTTCCTCAGGTGATGTACCACTGCAGCCAAAAGGCATGCAACTCATCTATCAGTCTACACCACTCTTGATCTGGCCTCTCTATAGGTGCAGGAATAGTTTTGTTCAGAAGATCTTTCAGTTTCTCTCTCTACCATGGGGAAATTGCTGCCATGCACTTGGCTCCACCTCAAGAGATACTTTAGGAGTTTCCAATCCAATCATAACTGTACTCTAAGTTAACTATCATAACATCTAGAATTTAAACACAATTTTTAGATATTGTAACTTAAAACATAGTAGAAACATCTGACACAGAAAAGTAAACACTTGGTGTACCCAGCAACAGTGGAGCGTGGGAGGGAACAAAACAATGGCTTTATTTTCCATATTTCTGAGTTACTGGTAATGGTGTGTGATAAGACTGTGGGTTAAGTGTTTAGAGTATAGAGATCAGCCGAACAAGGAGAAAACAGAATTGTATCCAACTGGTTAAGGAACAGCAAAGGAAAAACATAATGGATTTAATGCAGTCTGTCGTGACTGGAAGCATGGTGGCTGGACCCACTTGATCGTGTGAGGGCTCCACGTCTGTGTCTTGGCTGGAGATGGGAGAAAGTGCGCACTGCAGATGCTGGAGTTGGAGTCGAAGAGTGGGGTGCTGGAAAAGCATAGTCGGTCAGGCAGCAGGAGAATCAATGTCTTGAGCATAAGCTCTTCATCAGGAATGTTTACGTTAAGTTGATGGCAGGATCTTAAGAAGGAAATCAGCTTGCTCACAGCAGATTGTTAGTTAGGCTCATTCATGAACCAACTGGCATCAATCATTCCTTAGCCTGCCAAAACTTTACATGGTTTAGGGATTACATGTAAGTGGCTTGACTTTCCCAAGGCCACCAGGCAAACTCTGGGGAGGGAGGGAGGGAGTTTGACGATTGGTGTTGGTTGTCAGTGTGGGGAGAGGCAAAGTCACAGAACGATTGGAGTCCAATTTTATAGTAATGCCAGGGATTACAACAAGTTTTAATTCCTCTTGATTTTTTTGGCTAAGTACTGTAGTAAATAAAATTGAACTATCTGAAGTGTCGGACTCTAATTCAGATTTAGGATTTTTTTGGAGGGCTATGGACACCATCAGAAGTTTCACCTTTATGGCAATTACCATGTAGTTAGTGTATCGGGACTTCTGAAACATCCCAAAAGATTACATGCCCCAGCAAGACTATGTAACACTTATCAGTCTCTGATGCCTTTGTTTCATTCTTTCTGTCTCTCCTCTTCTACTTACACTGTCTTCTCTATTACATGACTCCCATGGACTGTTGTTGCTTTACTTTGTTCTCAGCTGCTTGTCTTTTAATTTCATGTCAGAATTGGAAACCAGAGCTGATTTGTCTATGTGAGGCAAAGTGAGCTAACATGTAACAACTTGCAGAATAAAAGACTTGAAGAAGGTGTCTTCCTCTCCTCCATCACTGCACAGCTCCTACTCCTTCACTTTCCCAATACTTACTTTGATGATACCTTCATTCCTTTACTTCTTGCAGCATACTACCAACTCAACTCCTACAGCCCTCTTTCTTAATTTATTCACCCATAATCTTTAACCTACCATTTACTTTCATTTGTTTCACGATGCTTTCTGGGATGGTGCAGCAGATTTTAATTCCTTTAGATTTTCCTGGCTAAATGTTAAGTCAGTCAGTAAACATATTTAACCATCATCTCTTCTCATTCAGTGGTGTTATCATCACTGAATTCCCCTGCTCTCAACATCTGGGGGTTATCATTGATCAGGAATTGAACTGTATTAGCCATATAAATATTGTGGCTCCAAGAACAGGTCAGAGGCTGAGAATCCTGTCCTGAGTAACTGACAGCCTGAATCCCAACGCCTGCCCACCATCCACATGGGACAAATCAGGTGTGAGATGGAATACTCCCCCCTTGCCTGAATAAGTGCTATTCCAATAACACTCAAGAAGCTTATTATCCAGGACAACGCTGCCACTTGACTGGCACCATGTCCACAAACATCCATTCCCTCTAACACCAATGCTTGGGAGAAGCATTGTGTACCATCTACAATATGCATTGCAGAAATTCACTAAGGCTCCTTTGCTAGCACTTTCCAAACGTTCAGCTACTTCTATCTAGAAGGAAAAGGGCAACAGATACATAGGTACAACACCAGCAGCAAGTTCCCATCCAAACTTCTCACCATCTGATGTGCAAAGATACAAATGTTCCTTCAGTATCATCAAGTCAAAGTGCTGGAACTCCCTTCCTAACAGCATTGTGGGTCTATCTACAGGCATGGACTACAGCTCACATCATTTTCTCATGGGCAACTAGGGATAGGCAGTGAGCAATGCCCACATCCCAAGAATTAATAAAAACAAGTCTCTAAATTATTTGTATTCAAAGCTCACTTTGTAAAAATATCTATTTAGAACAAGGAAAGAAAATGGCCATTTCCCTCCCTCTCCTTTGAAATTGGAATTAGCGTTTCTCAAGCATGCACAATTCGCACTATTTGATGAAATAGAGCCTAAAATTTATTAATTGGCCTCAACAGGTTACATTTTTGAAATTAAAGTAAAAAGAACATCATTCTCTCTCTCTCTAAACTCTTACTTTAATCTACCTCTTTCCTCAGCTTAATACTTACAAACCACAATAAACTGAATGAGAAAGGAAGTCGATGCATAGGAGCAAGGTCCACCATCCAAGTCACATCCTATCCTAACTTGGAGCTATATGGCCATTCCTTCACTATTGCTGGGTCTAGGTCTTGGGAGTCTATTCTTAACAACATTTTGGCATATCTGCCCCACATTGACTGCAGAGATTCAAGGTTATAGCCAACCACCAGCTTCTCAAAGACAATCAAAGCTGGCAGTAATTGCTGGTCTAGCCAGTGGCACCCTCATCCGTGAAAGAATAAAACAATTACAGAACATAAAATAAAACTTGCCTAGAAATGCAAATTGTTCTCACAAACAGCTTTAATTTTAAACAAATGCATAACGTCACTACCATTCCAAACAATGAGCTGGAAGAGAACAAGACTTAAAGCAAATAGTCTTTGAACAATGCCAAACAGAATACATGAAAGGAATTAGAAACATCTTTTGATAAAAGCAGCATTATTTCTGTCAGAAAATTCAGTGGATGGAGTTTAGTTAGAGAATTCAAATTGTATACATAAGTGTTCTAGCTGGCAAATGCTGTCACTACATGCATTCATAAAAAAAATAGAAATTTTACAGAGAAGATTTTGAAATATTTCCTCTTATTTTGCAAATTTATTTTCGAATCATCCCTGGTGTGTGGGCTTTGCTGGATCATCTCCAATTGGCCTGGAGGTGATGATGGTGAGTTGCCTTCTTGAACTGCTACAATCCTTGGAATTAGGGACGTCTACATTGATGTTAGGAAGTGAGTTTCAAGATTCTGACCCAATGACAGTGATATCATTTTATCATTGCTGTTTCAAAGTCTGGACTGTTTGTTAGAAGGGAAACTTGCAGGTGGTGGTTTTTCTATGTATCTGTTGCCCTTATCTTTCTACCCGTTAGAGGTTGCTGGTTTGGAAGATGCTATCTAAGGAGGCTTAGTAAATACCTGCAGAGCCTCTTATCAATAGTACACATTGCTGGTGAAGGGAATAAATGTTGAAAGTGGTGGATGGAGTGCCAATCAAGTACTCTGTCTTGGATGGTGTTGAGCTTCTTCAATGTTGTTGGCTCTATACCCATTCAGGGATGTTGACAACATTCAATCATGCCCCTGACTTGTAAATGATGGACAAGCATTGGGGTCAGGTAGTGACTTACTCGCTGCAGAATTCTTAGCCTCTAAATTGCTCTTCTAACTGCAGAATTTATATAGTTCGGTCTAGTTTCTGCACAATGTAATCCTGAGGATTTAAAAGTGAGGGATTCAACAATGTTAGTGCCATTAAATGTCAAGGGGCCATAGTTAATTTTTCTCTTGTTGGAGATGGTCAACACCAGGTGCAAATGCTGCTGGCCACTTATCAGGCAAAATCTAGCTGTTGTTCAGGTCTTTCTTACAGGCGTTCATGGACATGCCTGAGAATCTACGGTGAAGGCACTGAACATTGTGCCAGCAATGAACATCACCGCTGCTGACCTTGTGGTGGAGCAAAAGTCATTCAAGAAGCAATTGAAGATATCAGGCCGAAGACACCATTTGTACAAAGTTTTTCCTGATTCCCATTAACTCTAGTTTTGGTAGCTCTCTTTGAAGAATTTTTAACAATTAATTGTTTGCCATTACTCAAACCATATTCAACAAAAACTCTGAAGGCTTGCTTAGGTTAAAAACGTTGGGCCAAACCTTTCTGGGCTTGAAACTTCTGACAGGCATATAACCTGCTCCCCAAAAAAATCCTCAAATGTTCCCAATTCTAACCAGAGTTGTACACATCTGGTACTTACCTGGTGGTAAGCAAAGAAATACGAGGCAAATTAAAACCTAGCCCTGCATCTGGGTAATTACATAACTGACCTCCATCATTGCCTCGATTCCACAATCACCCAGCATTGTATGCCATCCCTGACCTGCCTCAATGCCCTAGATCACCTAACCAACCTGTGACCTGACCACATACCTCACAATGCAAATTTACCTCATTCACCCACTCATCATGACCTCAACACAGCCCACATTCCCAACCACCCATTCATCTGCTCCTCCATTCACCAACATTCAGACTGGACCTGTAAACCTACCGTATAGTATCTAGCGTCAGTAAAAGGGGGAATGTCTGCTTTTTCCCTGACTACTCCATTCCAAGAATACTCTGATGCTTGCAACACATTTCTATGAAAGCTGGTCTTGGGAAGGAATATACAGCAGTATTGATTCAAGGGGATTTGGTGGGGGGGGGGGGGGGGGGGGGGGAAAGAGGGGGGCATAGAAATCCAACTATCAGTGTTGCGACTTGAAAGATCATGACTATTCCCTCAGTTATGCGGATTCATCTGTAATCACACTGCATACAATTTTTTAAAAATTCATGGGAAGTTGTCATGGCCAGCTGGGCCAGCATTTATTACTCATCCCTAACTGCCCTTGAGAGTGTGACAGTAATCTGCCTTCGTAAACCACTTCACTCCATTTAGTGTGGTACATCCACAATACCATTAGGAAGGGAGCTTCAGGATTTTGATCAAGTGATTCTGAACGAACAGGGTTTAAAGAAATTATAAGTACAAAAGTTGTTTTGAGCGTAACTATAGAGTATCCAGGTTTCCTCGATATTTTGCATCCACCCATCAAATGCTCTGTTTCCACACAAAACCCATCACACTCCACACTCTTGAACAAGAGTATTCTCTTGTTTAAGGTACTGTGCAGTACTAGGCATGACAAGAAATAATGTTATTTTTCTGGTCTTTTGGTTAAAAATTTGACCATTTTGAAAAACATCATATTGCCAAGACAGGTTCTGTACTTTGTTTCCTTAAATTTATACCATAAAAAGACAAATCAGGTCAAACATTTAAACACTTCCTCGATTGAAGGTTCTTAAATAACTCCATGATTTACATCAATGATGGCTAAATGAATTAAAAATTAAATATTAAGACTCAAATAAAATAAATATTGGTGTGACTAAGTTTATTCTTTTATGCCCAGTTTAAGCTTAAGTTTACTCAAATGAGAATAGCAAGATTCTTGGACACATCTTGACACTATAAAAATGGAGAATACATTTGACATATTTTGGTCAAAAATCTGACTGTGCCCAAAGAGGAAACTCCTGGTCCATGTATTTATTTAAGATTATTCAGTTACATATTGAAAACGAATAAATTTTGCAAAAATAAAACCTAAGATTGAGGAAGAAAGAACATTCTGAAAGTCAGACAACTGTTCATTGTTTCAACAGTAATTTACTAAAATTCACATGCAATGTACAACTTCAATTCTATCATTTGCAATACCAAAGTGCACCAAATAAGGAATGCAATGGCATTTTACCTTTGGGCAATTCACTGATGATTTCCTGCGACAAAGCTATATGCAAATAAAGACATTTTGATGAAAACCAGATCAATTAATTGATTCATCTGCCATGCAAAGAGGCATGGATGGGATGGGATGGGATGGGAAGGGAAGGGGAGAATCATGAATTTGTCTAATATTTGTAAATACAAAGCCATTTGAAAATTGTACAACCTATCGTGTCACCTGTTTTTGGAGGTAGGACTTTTTTGTGCCTACATATATGAAGGAACTTTCATCATCAACAATAAGGACTGTAAACTAAAACTGTATATCTACTGTCATGTGACAGTATTACTGAGGGAGTTGCAGGCTTCAGCTTCAGGTAATGCTGCATTCCTACCATCATATGATAATCCCTAACAGCACCACACCTAATTTTTTTCTGAACAGTAAACAGTTGCCACAAAGTCCAACATTTAATAAATTGGATTAATGTCCAGTTTAATCTGTTTTAAATGCTGTTGTTGATTAGTACAATGAACTTTTTTCTATGGTCTTCTCTTTACAGCATTAATAGCTGAGATGACTGTTGGAACTTAAGAATAATTTTGACAGTACATTAACAGTTCAACTGAAGAACAGCACCTTTGGCACTTGATTAGTATTGCACTGAAATATGCAGCATTTTATGCACTTCAACTGGCTGTACACTCAGCTGACAATGTCAGGTGCTGCCAGAGTGATGGAGCACAACAACTTACTAATTGCTAGCCCAGGAGCACAGAGACCAATCATACTTCTTCTACCATCACCATGACTGAAACTGGATGATAGTAAAGAACAGGTTCTTCCAGCTGAAGAATATGTAGATAAGTATCACATCATGTGGTACATTTACTAGTGATGCTCTTGGAATGTGATCTACAAACTTTTAATTTTCTGTTTCTCTTCTAATCAGTACATATTTGACAACGTCAACAATTAGCATTGTTCCAAATTTTTGTCAATTATTTTGTTAACTGCAACTTTGGAATGAACACAAGGACAGTCACAGTAACATGATTTTTGAACTGATCATCTCTCCCACTAAAATAGCAGCGAGCACTCAGGATCTCTCTAGTATCGTAAAAGTTAGAAATTCAATAGCTAGAAAGAGTAACTTTGAAGTAATGTTTTCATATTGAGCAACAGTACCTTGTCTTTGTTTGAATTGTGAGATGCATTTACGTTTATAATTCATTTATACAGCAATCAAATGAATGTGAATACAGAGAAATTATTTTGAAAACTGATATTTCAGTGTTTGAAGTTGATGATACTGCAAGGATTCTGATCTGTCTTAAATCTACAGAGAATATACTACAAACAGGTTGTTTCATTAAAATCTGTTAATGGAACTATCTGGTGAAACACAAGTTGACATTTTTATGAAGTATTTTTAATGTTATTTCCTGAACGTTTGAAGATAACTTAATCTCTAATTTAAAATCAACAGTAAATATACAATTGTTCTGTAAAGCTTTCATAGCAAAACTATCTTAATCCATTCTTATAGGACAGTGACCTTGCAAACAATGTTGCAACTTGCTGAATCAATAAATTAGATATACGAACACTTCACAATTATACAGTGCAGGAGGCCATTCAGCCCACTATGACTGTCACTTCTCAAACATATGCCAATTAGTCTCCCTTTCCTATCCTTTCCTCATAGCTGCAAGTTTATTTCCTTTCTTAGATGTCATCTAATTTCTTTTAGAAGAAAATATCGAATTATCCATTCAAATCATGCATTTCAGATCATACGTTACTGAGTAAAAGGAACATACTTCATCCTGGTCTATTATTTTACAAAGCATTTGAAACCAAGATACTCCAATTATCAAACCTCCTGCAAGTGCAAGGTATGGCATTCTATGGTACCCACACCACAATTCTGAAACCTCTATTAAATCTCTCTTTAGTTTCTAGGAGCTATTGTTAGGTGCACAATACCAGACTTGCCAGTCTGAAACACCTCACTTCTAATACAATTCTAATAAATCTCTGCATCCTCTCCAAGGCTTTGCCATGGTTCCTAACGTGTGATGCTTAGAATGGAACACAATACTCTGGGCAAAGTCTAACTAGTCATTTTCTACACTTTTCTTTAAAAAGGTGGCTTGTTGTGTCACCTTCAAAGACTTGCGTAAATACATCCACTCATTGTTATTTCTGTATCTCTATAAAACTGGTCCTTCACTCATTATTTTAATTTCCAAAAAGCACCACTTCACTCTTTTTGGCCTTTGATTTAATCTGCCAAGTGTCTATATCCTAAAGAAGAATGCTAATATTCTCCACACTGTTTACTATATTTCTAAGATTTGAGTCACCTATACACTTCTTTTGATATTTTTTCTTTACCAGTTCACTGCCAATAGGATTTAGTGGTTACAGCAATAAAACAGGTTTCTGGAGACATGCCACAACATAGAAAAAACTGTTGACATTAGCAGCATAAATTCATCTAATTCCTTTAAAAATAATCTACATAAATTCAGTTATGTTCCATGTATTATTTAACTTTGAATTAGATTCACATCATTGCCAATAGGTGATTTTGCTTTCATTTTGAGACCAATGAAAACTATCCGTTGTATGAAGGGGTGTTCTGTACAAAACAGTGGGCATCAGTAGAAATGCAATAGTGCTCCATTAACTAACTGAAATGAGTTCAATTTTCAAGAAGGGTCATCTTATCGACCGATTTTTAAAAATTTAGCACTTAACAAGATGCCTAATCTTGGTCTATAAAAAAAATTCAACATTTAGCACTGTGAAAATATATTGAAATGCAAAACCTTACTATATCTAAGTAATTCTGATTACTAAGTATAAATCAAACAGGTGACACTCACAATTTTCGCTGCTACGTGACTGAGGACTAATAGCTGATGCACAATTCTATAGGAACACACGGCAAATAAGCTGAAGTCATGTAATGGTGATAATGAGGATTGCAGAATAAATTTTACATCCTTTTTGGGAGTAATGAAGGAAACATTAGTTGTACAGTAACATGATATATAAAATAAAGGATTGAAAACTCTTGATGGAACCAGATGAAGAGCCATCACAAGTAGAATGTAGTTTTCACTATTTCTCCAAATGACTTCTTCAGTTAGTCTTCAGAACTAAATAAAATGACATCTCAGTAATGTCCATCTTTCCCTCCCTTCTACTGAACATAATGACATAATAGTACAGTATATGATTCCAAGGATACGAGCACACTGATATCTAAAACAACTGGTTATTTATCATTAGGGCTAAGCAGAAGGGCTATTCAATGACATGAGAAATTAGAGTTACATTTAATCTCTATTTTCTTGATAATCACATATGTAGACTTCCAGCAGGAATCTTTGATCAAAAGCATCATTTCCCCAGGGATACAGAGGACATTATTATTGCCCTGTTGTCACACTTGAAATAAGAAATAACACTACTACAGGCTGGTACCTTTCTAATCCTAAAGACTTAGTATCAAATTATGCAGTGTATTTACTTACTGTGTCATCTGGGATCATTTGAAAATAATCTTAGCTAAACAAATATAATGACATACAGCATTTACAAGTGAGAAATGGAAAACTATTGGCTTGAGTGTTACTTCGGTAAATTAAAAATGTATACTAATAATAAACAAGAAAATTGGAGTTTGCGGGAAAAGGTCAGTCGGTCAGGCAGCATCTGTGTAGAGAAATCAAGGTTCTGAGGAAGGGTGACTGGCTCCAAAACATTAACTCTCATTTCTCTCCACAGATGCTGCCAGAACTGCTGAGCTTTTGCAGCAAATTGTGTTTTTGTTTCTGATTTCCAGCGTTCGCAATTCTTTGGGTTTTTACGTAAACCAATGTCAGTCATGTCCACTTCTGTAAGCCTATAGTCCTCCCCTGTTGACAATATTTGTATTACACACTAAAAAAATGAAGGTATTCCAGTGAATGACTGTGGGTACTTTGAGGCTTCTGATTAATTCTGAATGAGACGATGTCTGGTTTGTTAAAAATCTGCCTGAAACTCACTTCATACACCTTACTAGTACTCAGGAGTGGTATGCTGGATGCTAGGTGAGAAGACTTCCAATAAAGTGGCTAAATTAAAAATAGGCTGTACATATTTTCTCTATGCAGCTGTTCTAACTTATTTGAATATTTTATATTAAGGCTTTTATGATTTTCTTTGATTGTAATTCTGGTACAAAAGACTGTAAAGGAATTTCAGTGAGATAATTCTACCTAATACTGCAGACTGATTAAGATTAAGGAACTGCCCACCATCAACAATTCTTGTCAAACTGAAACATTTATAAAAAAAAAAGAGTATTCCTCAAATATTTCACTGGCATGATTCCAATATCTGACCGAAAAATATAATCTTCATTATCAAATTGAAAAATGTAAAATGGCAATTTTTGCACATAATAGGAAACCATTGACCTTTGAGATAACAGGCGCACCACCTCCTCTGAACACATTCTATGGCCTCATTTTTAAAGATACATTGAGAATCGCACATACCTGTAAATATATCAATATTTCTGTACTTCATGTCAAAATGTCTAGTTTAAATGGAAGAACTATTATAGTGGGAATGTTAGGAAGGAGGAATTAATGCTCAAAATTGCTAGTCATGGAATTGGCATATCCTTAGTTCAATGGATAAATGAATGATCCTGTGTTCTTGGTTACTGATTACACTTGATACATTTAATTCAGAGTACTTAAGTTAGCAATTCCTCCATCTCAGTTTACTTTTCTCCAACAGTTAATGGGTGCAAAGGACTCCAACTAAGTCATGATTAAATAAATTTGCTTAATATATATTCTTTGCGCAGGTTTAGAATTTCTCACAAGTACTGATAAGACTTCCTCTAAATAGGAAAGGTAATGGTGATTATTTACCTGTTTTTTTAAAAAAAATCAACATTAGATTTGGAACACATTATAAAATCAATCTTTCCATTTACTCATCCCTGCTTTTTAATGATTACGTCCTTCTGGGACTTTAGTTAACTTTCAATGCAAAATTTGTGATGTGGTTCTTCTTTTAATGCACTATGGAATGTGGATTTTGCTTAAATGCAAGGGTATTTGTAAAATATTTGAACATTGCAAATTTGCACAAGGATAATATTGCAGTAACCCTGTTAGAATGACAGATCAGGAGAACAACAACGAAGATGGCAATGGAAAGGTTGACACAGACTTCATACAATAAAGGAATTAGCTAGTACCTAATGGCCAAAAGCAATACATCAATATTTAAATAATGTTTTAAATTTAAATTTCCACTTAATAGATAGTGTCATTAAACATGTAGGGATAATCTCAATTAAAGCACTTTAAAGAAAGGAACACAAGAATTCACAGATCTTTATACTGGAAACAGAAAAAAAAAGTCGATAGATGCAATGTTAGGACTCATGTGGCACAATGGGAGTGGTTCTGAGCCAGAAGCCCTGTGTTCAAGTCCAGCTCTCCCAGGAGTGTGCAATAATACCTCTGAACAGGTTAATTAGTAAATATCTAGAAATCAGTATTGGTAACCTGCTATTTAAGTTAAAATATATGCTTGAGATATCGTAATATGAATAAGCTTTTTCATGCATTTTAGTAAGAAATACATTGATAAACCTAACAATAAATGCCAGCCAAATCAAAGCATCCAATTTTGCTGATACAAGCTTCAACTCCTCAGATACAAGCAAACAAAATACAAATTCTTAAAACAATTCAGAAAACAAGTTTAAGAATGATGGATAAGTGAAGGATACCTTTACACATGCCTTTTTAAACAAAAAGCAAAACCACTCCTCAGAAAATTGATGTCTTGGTCACAGACAATGATACAACGTATGAAATGTTCTACATGTGACCTACGCTATGACACTTCTTTCAGTGAATCCCAACAGAAATGAAACGCCACGAAATGCTGGAACAGCAATTACTACTGAAATAAAGAAACATTCTGCAGAGTAACATTTAGCTGGAACAAGAGCAAAATAAAATGTCAACTTACAATCAAAAACAAGCTCTTCAGAAAACAAATCGACTGACCACCTGAACACTGTCATGTTAATTTCATAGCAAATAAAAGGAACACAGCTAAAATCAGATCTTATACATCTTATCTGGCTGATATGCTGAATGGCTAAGAAACCAATTTGAAATATGTAATTTAAACAATTAAAAATAATAATTCTCAAAATGATTGTTTTTAAAACTCTCCAGTAAAAATAAGTTGCTAACTGCAACCAAGGAGGTACCTGTTTGGGATAGAAGTGCAATACAATATTACTGTGCCTTCTGTCATGCTGCAGTCATGTCACCTCAACTGGTAGCTGGTATCCCGCAGTCAATTCAATAAGAGACAGTACAGACAACATGGCACTGCTCTGAACTCTCGACATGGTGTTTCAGATGAAGCCGAGATTGAATGTTGAAGCGCTGCACTCCAGACAGAGAAATGCAGGAATGTTCAGAGCTGTGAAAACTGCCACTAAAAGACATCGAAAAGGAACAAAGCAGCAGGCAACAGATGAAGCACAGTGACTGCAATTGTTCCTCTTCAAGCTAATATGAAACAGTACTGGTAGTTTTTCCATGCAGTGGCAAAATTACCAAATTTTAACAGAGCAGCTAGAGCAGTGACAACTCTGATCACTATTCAGGAGAGACTCTCACAAAAACGTATCCTATCCTTAAATCTCTCTGAAGCACAGAAAAAAAATGCAGAAATCCTGAAGGCCTCTGAACCCAAATTAATGTAACTTATAAACAGTAGCATTCAATATTACAGTCCAAGGTGAAAGAGGCCAATGATCAATGTCATTGCATTAATACAACTCACAGAAACCTTTGAATTTGATTAACTAAAAGACTATTTAAAGAAAGACAAGAGGTCTTGCAGTCGGAACATTTCTACTGAGAGGTGAAGCTTACATTCAGAAAAGTAATTTATGTGGAGAAATGCTGAGGTTGTCAATCAGCAGCATGAGTATATCCATAACAGAACAGATGAGACTTTATATTATGCCAATAGACAAAGGGCAGAACAATAAGGACAGGATTCAAATATGAGAGGACATCAAAAAGGCAAAGGCAATATGGCACTGTGTTCCCTGACCAACTACTCTGTCTCAGGATTGCTAAAGTGCTCCAGTAAAATAAAACACAAGCTGCAAGAGCAGAATCTCATTTTGTGCTGGCCGACCCTACAGCCTTCAGGATTCATTATCAAATTCAACAACATTAGGAAGTGAGCAGCCTTTCCATGGCCTTATCCTATACACCAGGTTTTGCCATCACATGGACTGCTACCACTACCAGGAGAAAGTGAGGACTGCAGATGCTGGAGATCAGAGTCAAAAAGTGTGGTGCTGGAAAAGCATAGCCAGTCAGGAAATCCTGATGAAGAGCTCATGCTCAAAACGTCGACTCTCCTGCTCCTTGGGCGCTGCCTGAACAGCTGTACTTTTCCAGCACTGCTACCACGACCGACCCGTTGTCGACCGCTAATGGTCCCCATTAGCAGCTATTGATTCTCCCAGGTTGACCCTTACTCATTCCTTTGTGTGCGCACCCATTGTTCTCCTTCTCTGTGGTCCATCTCCATCGACTGTTTATTCTTATCCACCCACATCCCCAACTTCAGCTTATGTATCAACATTTTCCTAGCTACAATCAGTTCTGAAGAAGGGTCACTTGGTCAGAGACATTAACTCTGCTTTCCCTCTATAGATGCTGCCAGACTTGCTAAGTTTTTTCAAGGTATGAAGGGATATGGGGCCAAAGGCAGGTCACAGAGTCATAGAGATGTACAGCATGAAAACAGACCCTTCGGTCCAACCCATCCATGCCGACCAGATATCCCAACCCAATCTAGTCCCACCTGCCAGCACCCGGCCCATATTTCTCCAAACACTTCCTATTCATACACCCATCCAAATGCCTTTTAAATGCTGCAATTGTACCAGCCTCCACCACTTCCCCTGGCAGCTCATTCCATACACATAACACCCTCTACGTGAAAAGGTTGCCCCTTAAGTCTCTTTTGTATCTTTCCCCTCTCATCCTAAACCTATGCCCTCTAGTTCTGGACTCCCCAACACCAGGGAAAAGACTTTGTCTATTTATCCTATCCATGCCCCTCAATTTTGTAAACCTCTATAAGGTCACGCCTCAGCCTCCGATGCTCCAGGGAAAACAGCCCCAGCCTGTTCAGCCTCTCTCTATAGCTCAGGTCCTCCAACCTCGGCAACATCCTCGTAAATTTGGGCAGCACGGTGGCACAGTGGTTAGCACTGCTGCCTCACAGCGCCAGAGACCCGGGTTCAATTCCCGCCTCAGGTGACTGACTGTGTGGAGTTTGCATGTTCTCCCAGTGTCTGCGTGGGTTTCCTCCGGGTGCTCCGGTTTCCTCCCACAGTCCAAAGATGTGTGGGTCAGGTGAATTGGCCATGCTAAATTGCCCGTAGTGTTAGGTAAGGGGTAAATGTAGGGGTATGGGTGGGTTGCGCTTCGGCGGGTCGGTGTGGACTTGTTGGGCCGAAGGGCCTGTTTCCACACTGTAAGTAATCTAATCTAATCTAAAAAAAAATCTTTTCTGAACCCTTTCAAGTTTCATAACATCTTTCCGATAGGAAGGAGACCAGAATTGCCCGCAATATTCCAACAATGGCCTAACCAATGTCCTGTACAGCCGCAACATGACCTCCCAACTCCTGTACTCAATACTCTGACCAATAAAGGAAAGCATACCAAACACCACCTTCACTATCCAATCTACTCACTTTCAAGGAGCTGTGAACCTGCACTCCAAGGTCTGTTTGTTCAGCAACACTCCCTAGGACCTTACCATTAAGTATATAAGTCCTGCTAAGATTTGCTTTCCCAAAATGCTGCACCTCGCATTTATCTGAATTAAACTCCATCTGCCGCTTCTCAGCCCATTGGCCCATCTGGTCCAAATCCTGTTGTAATCTGAGATAACCCTCTTCGCTGTCCACTACACCTCCAATTTTGGTGTCATCTGCAAACTTACTAACTGTACCTCTTATGCTCGCATCCAAATCATTTATGTAAATGACAAAAAGTAGAGGGCCCAGCACCGGTCCTTGTAGCACTCCACTGGTCACAGGTCTCCAGTCTGAAAAACAACCCTCCACCACCACCCTCTGTCTTTGGATTACAACAACAGGTCTATGGAGTTAGACCACAGATCAGCTCATTGGATAGTTTAACAGGCTCAAGGGGTTGAATGGCTTACTCCTGCTCCTTTGTTATGGCACCAGGTGACAGATTACTCTGCATACCCAAAGCAATGACAAGGAAGAAGATTGAGTTTTATATCATAGATGTCAAGCAAAAGCCACTCGTCTCAGCTGGAGCAAGTCCAAATCATGGATTGGAAACTTTTAATATGCCAGAAGAGATTTTCAATGTGTTGCAGCACATTAGATCACTGACTACAGAACAGATCTTACAGAAATGTGATGTGCTTACAGGTGGAGGAAGTCTTCCTGAAGAAGATCATCTCTTCGAAGTAGATGAGAGTGAGACACCAAATCAGCATCTGGCAAGGAAAATTCCAGCTGCTGTCAAGGTTAGCCTTAGAGATAAAATAACAGCTGGAAAAGAAAGGAGTAATCAAAGAAGTGACAACTTTGACAGAATTGATTAACAGCATGGTGGTAGTGAAATAGCCTGGAAAGCTGAGATCATGCATTGACCCAAAGGATCGAAATGAATCTCTGACGAAAACTCACCACTTCATAGCAGCCATTGAAGGAATTATGCCACAACTTCACTCAACATGAGATGTGAAGATCGGTTTTTGGCAAGTGAAATTGGATGACAGCAGCAGTTTTCTCACTGCTTGCTGGACATTATTTGGGACGTAAAGATTATTGCACATGCTGCTTGGCACTTCCACATGTCCTAAAGAGTATCCACAAAGACAGCGTGACAGTGAGTGATCTTTCTGGAGTGGAATCTATATGCATGATCAGCTCACACATGAATGCAGAAATTCAGCAGAAGCTGCCATTGCCGACCACAATCAAAATCTAGTGTGACTGCTAGCCAGAGCTCACCATGTGAAAATGGCTGAATAAAAAAAATTCAATTAAAGATGCCCAAAGTTAAGTACATCGGTCCTGTACTGACACCAAAAGATCTTCAAACAAATCATGAAAAAGTGATGGTTCACAGATTGCTGGTAGAGCTAAGAGATATAAAAGTAGTGCATCAATTTGCTGGATTCATTCAGCAAAGTATTTAGCAAAGGTGTTGCCCCTAATTTGTTTTCAGGGTGCGAATCAATATACCAACTCACTGTCAAGCATATACTCTGGTAATGGGACATGAAACCTGAAACAACATTCACTAAAATCAAGTAACGAGGGTGGCAAAGCAAGTGCTGAAATCCCTTGATAGAAGTCAGTTTGCAGAATAAGACAGGACTTGGATCAATGGAACGCAGCATGGAAAACTGACTGCATTTGCATTCACGGCATTAATACAAACAGAACAACACTATGATCTGACGGGAAAGAGTACCTGGCCACTGTCTTTGCTTATGACCATTTTCAAATCAATACCACTTGGAAGAGACAGTGGTACAAAGCCACAGCAAAGTATTTGTCTGCAAAGAATGTTACTCTGGTTACAGAGATACCAGCAAGGAAACAGATGTACATTACAGACACACTGTCGAAAACAACACTCCCTACAAAGAAAACAGGGTGTTTTGTGTACAATCCTCCAGGTCGAATAAGGAGCCGCAGCTTGAAATATTCTAGAAGTCATCAGCTCAGCACAGGCATTGAATATTACAACCACCTTGCTCAAATTAACAGCCCACCTAACAAGATGCAACTCTCCAGGTCGTGCAAGTAGTAGTGATGAAAGGACAGCCTAAAAGCCAATGGCACTCCCTTAGTCATACAGAGATGAAATGAGCATACTGGGCATACAGAGATGAACTGATATCCTCAGGTTGTATATTGTACAAAGGAAATTAGTCATGATCGCTAAGGAGCTGAGTGTAGAGATGTCAAAGTGTAACCATACAAGCCACCACGACGTTTAGTTAAGTTTAAGAAAGGCAGTAGAATTACTTTACTGGCCAAACATAAACAATTAAATCAAACACTGTCAGCCAGTGCCATGTTTGTAAGGAGTACAAAGCTAAGTAAACTACAGAGCAACTGATGATACATGGCATTACAGGAGGAGGAGTTCATCCCTTTAATCTTACAGGAATTGTTAACAAAAAAATCATGAAACGTGGATATAGCTGGCTGGACCAGCATTTATTGCCCATCCTTCGCCGCCCTTGCGAAGACAGTGGTGAAGTGTCTTCTTGAATTTTTGTGGAGAAGTGCGGGGGAGGAGCGGAGGACTGCTGGGAAGGTGTGCGAAACTGTTTAAACTACTTATCTCAGGCATCGGGGCCTCCATTTATCGAGAGATGCGAGAGAAGAGCGGAGGACTGCTGGGAAGGTGAGTAAAAAACAAATTTTTTTGAACAGAGCGGCAAGGAAAGACAGCAGAGATTGAGGATCTGAAAAGTGACACAGAGAGCTAGGTTGGAAGCTGAAGAGCAGGATGAATAGAGTAGTGATCTCAAGTTTGCTACCGGTGACATGAGATAGTGAGGTGAGAAACAGTCAGTGAATGCAGCTGAACACAGAGTCATAGAGATGTACAGCATGGAAACAGACCCTTCGGTCCAACCTGTCCATGCCGACCAGATATTCCAACCCAATCTAGTCCCACCTGCCAGCACCTGGCCCATATCCCTCCAAACCCTTCCTATTCATGTACCCATCCAAATGCCTCTTAAAGGTTGCAATTGTACCAGCCTCCACCACATCCTCTGGCAGCTCATTCCATACAAGTACCACCCTCTGCGTGAAAAAGTTGCTCCTTAGGTCTCTTTTATATCTTTCCCCTCTCACATTAAACCTTATAGTTCTGGACTCCCCGACCCCAGGGAAAAGACTGTCTATTTATCCCATCCATGCTCCTCATAATTTTGTAAACCTCTATAAGGTCACACCTCAGCCTCCGACGCTCCAGGGAAAACAGCCCCAGCCTGTTCAACCTCTCCCTGCAGCTCAGGTCCTCCAACCCTGGCACCATCCTTGTAAATCTTTTCTGAACCCATTCAAGTTTCACAACATCTCTCCGATAGGAAGGAGACCAGAATTGCACGCGATATGCCAACACTGGCCTAACCAATGTCCTGTACAGCTGCAACATGACCTCCCAACTCCTGTACTCAATGCTCTGACCAATAAAGGAAGGCATACCAAATGCCTTCTTCACTATCCTATCTATTTATGACTCCACTTTCAAGGAGCTATGAACCTGCACTCCAAGGTCTCTTTGTTCAACAGCACTCCCTAGGACCTTACCATTAAGTGTATAAGTCCTGCTAAGATTTGCTTTCCCAAAATGCAGCATCTTGCATTTATCTGAATTAAACCCCATCTGCCACTTCTCAGCCCATTGGCCCATCTAGTTCAGATCCTGTTGTAATCGGAGGTAACCCTCTTCGCTGCCAACTACACCTCCAATTTTGGTGTCATCTGCAAACTTACTAACTATATCTCCTATGTTAATATTCAAATAATTTATGGAAATGATGAAAATCAGTGAGCCCAGCACTGATCCTTGTGGCACTGCACTGGTCACAGGCCTCCAGTCTGAAGAACATCCCTCCACCACCACCCTCTGTCTTCTACTTTTGAGCCAGTTCTGCATCCAAATGGCTAGTTCTCCCTGTATTGCATGAGATCTAACCTCGCTAATCAGTCTCCCATGGGGAACCTTGTCGAACACCTTACTGAAGTCTATATAGATCACATCCACTGCTCTGCCCTCATCAATCTTCTTTGTTACTTCTTCAAAAAACTCAATCAAGTTGGTGAGACATGATTTCCCACACACAAAGCCATGTTGACTATCCCAAATCAGTCCTTGCCTTTCCAAATACATGCTGGATTAGTGGTGCTGGAAGAGCACAGCAGTTCAGGCAGCATCCAACGAGCAGCGAAATTGACGTTTCGGGCAAAAGCCCTTCATCAGGAATAAAGGCAGTGAGCCTGAAGCATGGAGAGATAAGCTAGAGGAGGGTGGGGGTGGGGAGAGAGTAGCATAGAGTACAATGGGTGAGTGGGGGAGGAGATGAAGGTGATAGGTCAAGGAGGAGAGGGTGAAGTGGATAGGTGGAAAAGGAGAAGCAAATGTGGCTGTGGTAGCGAGTTTGTTCCTGTCCCTCAGGGTTCCCTTCAACAACTTGCCCACTACCAAGGTGAGACTCACTGGTCTATAATTCTCCGGCTTGTCTTTACTGCCCTTCTTAAACAGTGGCACCAGGTTTGCCAACCTCCAGTCTTCCAGCACCTCACCTGTGACTATCGATGATACAAATATCTCAGCTAGAGGCCAAGCAATCACTTCTCTAGCTTCCCACAGAGTTCTCAGGGACACCTGATCAGGTCTTGGGGAGTTATCCACTTTTAACTGTTTCAAGACATCCAGCACTTCCTCCTCTGTAATCTGGACATGTTGCAAGATGTCACCATCTATTTGCCTACAGTCTATATCTTCCATATCCTTTTCCACAGTAAATACTGATGCAAAATATTCATTTAGTATCTCCTCATTTTCTGCAGCTCCACACAAAGGCCGCCTTGCTGATCTTTGAGGGGCCCTATTCTCTCCCTAGTTACCCTTTTGTCCTTAATATATTTGTAAAAACCCTTTGGATTCTCCTTAATTCTATTTGCCAAAGCTATCTCATGTCCCCATTTTGCTCTCCTGATTTCCCTCTTAAGTATACTCCTACTTCCTTTATACTCTTCTAAGGATTCACTCGATCTATCCTGTCTATACCTGACAAATGCTTCCTTCTTTTTCTTAACCAAACCCTCAATTTCTTTAGTCATCCAGCATTCCCTATACCTAGCAGCCTTCCCTTTCATCCTGACTGGAATATACTTTCTCTGGATTCTTGTTATCTCACTTCTGAAGGCTTCCCATTTTCCAGCCGTCCCTTTACTTGCAAACATCTGCCTCCAATCAGCTTTCAAAAAGTTCTTGCCTAATACTGTCAAAATTGGCCTTTCTCCAATTTAGAACTTCAACTTTTAGATCTGATCTATCCTTTTCCATTTCTATTTTAAAACAAATAGAATTATGGTCTCTGGCCCCAAAGTGCTCCCCCACTGACACCGCAGTCACCTGCCTTATTTCCCAAGAGTAGGTCAAGTTTTGCACCTTCTCTAGTAGGTACATCCACATACTGAATCAGAAAATTGTCTTGTACACACTTAACAAATTCCTCTCCATCTAAACCTTTAAAACTATGGCAGTCCCAGTCGATGTTTGGAAAGTTAAAATCCCCTAACATAACTACCCTATTAGTCTTACAGATAACTAAGATCTACTTACAAATTTGTTTCTCAATTTCCCTCTGACTATTGGGGAGTCTAAAATACAATCCCAATAAGGTGATCATCCCTTTCTTATTTCTCAGTTCCACCTAAATAACTTCCCTGGATGTATTTCTGGAAATATCCTCCCTCAGCACAGCTGTAATGCTATCCCTTATCAAAAATGCCACTCCCCCTCCTCTCTTGCCTTCCTTTCTATCCTTCCTGTAGCATTTGTATCCTGGCAGCTGAAGGTTCCAGTCTTGCCCATCCCTGAGCCATGTTTCCGTAATTGCTATGATATCCCAGTCCCATGTTCCGAACCATGCCCTGAGTTCATCTGCCTTCCCTGTTGGGCCCTTCCATTGAAATAAATGCAGTTTAATTTATTAGTCCTACCTTGTCCCTGCCTGCCCTGACTATTTGACTCACCTCTGTTCTCAGCTGTACCCTTCTCAGATAGATCTGTTTCCTCACTATCTCCCTGGGTCCCACACCCCACCTGACTAGTTTAAATCCTCCCAAGCAGTTCTAGCAAATTTCCCTGCCAGTATATTAGTCCCCTTCCAATTTAGGTGCAAACATGACTGCGAGGCTGGTGCAGGAAGGTAGGACTTCAGATACTGAGACCATTGGGACACCTTCTGGGGAAGGCGAGACCTGTACATGAAGGATGGGTTGCGCCTGAACTGGAGGGCACAAATGTCTTGGGTGGCTGATTTGCTCATGTGGTTTGGGAGGGTTAAACTAGTTTGGCAAGGGGATGGGAATCAGAGCTACATATCTGAGAGGGGGGCAGTTGTAGATGGGGCAGTGACAGGATGTAGTGAATCTATCGGGAAGGTTTCTTACTTAATGAAACAAAGGGATCGGTTAAAGTGTGTCTGCTTTAACGCAAGGAGTGTCAGAAATGAAGCGTGGGTCAGTACTTGGGGCTATGATGTTATGGCCATAATGGAGACGTGGGTTTCACAGGAGCAGGAATGGTTGCTAGATGTTCCAGGGTTTAGAAAGTTCAAAAAGAACAGGGAAGGTGGAAAAAGGACAGGGTGCAGCATTGCTAATCAGAGAGTTCATCACACCTACAGAAATGAAGGTTGTTGAGGAAGGTTTGTCTACTGAGTCAGTATGGGTGGAAGTTAGGAACAGTAAGAGAACAGCCACATCATTTGGGGTTTTCTACAGATCTCCTAATAGCAGTAGAGAGATTGAAGAACTCATAGGCTGGCAAAATGGAAAAATGCAGATGTAGCAGGGTTGTTGTTATGGGTGATTTCAACTTTCCCAATATCGACTGGAACCTCCTTAGTGCAGATGGTTTGGATGGAGCCGTTTTTGTCAGGTGTGTTCAGGAGGGTTTCCTTATTCAGCATGTAGGCAGGCCAACAAGGGGAGAGGCCATTTTGGATTTGGAGCTCGGCAATGAGCCAGGACAGGTGTCAGATCCCACAGTGGGAGAAAACTTTGGTGACAGTGACCGCAACTGTCTCATTTACCATAGCCTTGGAGAGGGAAAGGAACAGTTACCAAGGGAAGATATTTTATTGGGCAAAAGGAAATTACGATGCTATCCGACAGGAGTTGGGAACCACAGATTGGGAGCAATCGTTCCACAGGCACAGCAGATATGTGGAGACTGTTTAAGGAAGAGTTGTTGCAAGTGATGCATGAATTTGTTCCTTTGAAACAGGTAAGAGGAGATAAGATTAAGGAACCTTGGATAACGAGAATAGAGGAGCTTCTCATCAAAAGGAAGAGGCAGCGTACGTAAGATGGAGGAAGCAAGGATCCAGCACATTATTAGAGTATTACAGGCTTGCTAGAAAGGAGCTCAGAAATGGACTGAGGAGAGCCAGAAGGGGACACAAAAATGGCTTGGCATTAAGGATTAGGGAGAACCCAAAAGCATTTTACTCATACGTGAGGAATAAGAGAATGATCAGGGAGAAGGTAGAGCCAATCAGGAATAACGTAGGGAACTTATGTGTGGAGTCTGAGCAGTTAGGAGAAGCCCTGAATGAGTTTTTGTTTTGGTTTTCACTAAGGAAAGGGTCCTTGTTGTGAATGAGAACCTTGAGATGGGATATCGGCTTGAACAGATCAAGACTGAAGAAGTTGATGAGCTGGAAATTCTGGCAAACATTAAGATTGACGAGTCCCCAGACCAGATTTATCCTTGGCTGCTCCGGCAAGCAAGGAAAAAGGTTGCTAAGTCGCTGGCAAAGATCTTTGCTTCCTCACTCTCCACCGGAGTTGTACCGGAAGATTGGAAGGAGGAAAATGCTCTTCCTCTTTTCAAGAAGAGTAATAGGGAAACCCCTGGCAATTACAGACCAGTCAGCCTTACGTTTGTGGTCAGCAAGGTTTTGGAAAGAATTCTGAGGGATAGGGTTTATGACTATTTGGAAAGGCACAGTGTGATTAAAGGCAGTCAGCATAGCTTTGTGAGGGGCAGGTCGTGCCTCACAAATCTTATTGAGTTCTTTGAGGTGGTGACAAGACAGGTCGAGGAAGGTCGTGCAGTGGATGTGGTGTATATGGACTCCAGCAAGGCATTTGATAATGGTAGGATCATTCATAAAGTCAGGAGGTATGGGATACAGGGAGATTTGGCTGTCTGAATTCAGAATTGGTTGGCTGACAGAAGGCAGAGGAGGGTAGGTGTTGATGAAAGTATTCTGCCTGGAGGTCAGTGATGAGTTGGGTCCCGCAGGGCTCTGTTCTTGGGCCTCTGCTCTTTGCAGCTTTTATAAATGACTTGGATGAGGATGTTGAGGGGTGGGTTAGTAAATTTGCAGATGACACAAAGGTTGGTGGTGCCGTTGATAATATCGAGGGCTACTGCAGGCTGGACCGCAACATAGACAGGAGGCAGAGCTGGGCTGAGAAATGGCAGATAGAGTTCAACTTGGATAAATGCGAAGTGATGCATGTTGGAAGGTTGAACTCAAACGCTGAATATAGGATTAAAGACAGGATTCTTGCCAGTGTGGAGGAACAAAGGGATCTTGGCATTCAAGTACATAGATCCCACAAAGTTGCCATCCAGGAGGATAAGGTTATTAAGAAAGCGTATGGTGCTTTGGCTTTCTTTAACAGGGGGATCGAGTTTAAGAGCTGCAAGGTTTTGTTGCAGCTCGACAAGTCCCTGGCGAGACCACACTTGGAATATTGTGTCCAGTTCTGGTCGCCCTATTATAGGAAAGATAGGGAGGCTTTGAAGAGGGTGCAAAGAAGGTTTACCAGGATGCTGCCTGGAATGGAGGGCTTGTGTTACGAAGAGAGGTTTACTAAGCTTGGACTTTTTTCCTCTGGAGAGGAGGAGGAAGAGAGGTAATAAGGTAATGAGAGGCATGGATAGAGTCAATAGCCAGAGACTTTTCCCCAGAGCAGGATTCGCTGCCACGAGGGGTCATAGCTTTAAGATTTAAGAGAAAGGTATAGAGGGGACATCAGAGGAAGGTTCTTTATGCAGCAAGTTGTGAATACATGGAATGCGTTGCCAGTGGTGGTGGTAGAAGCAGAGTCATTAGGGACATTTAAGCAAATGTTAGACATGCACATGGATAGCAGTGAATTCAGGGGTGCACAGGTTAAGTTATTTTATTTTACATTAGAATTAATGCGTGGCACAATATTGTGGGTCAAAGGGTCTGTTCTGTGCTGTACTTTGCTATGTTCTATGAATTGCTACAACCCAGAGGCTGTTAAGAAAGGAATTCCAGGATTTTGATCTAACAGCAAGATATTTCCAAGTCAGCATGTCGAGTGGTTTTGAAGAGAAATGATTATCTTGTCATTGTAGACTATCATTTTGACTACTGGGAGGTAAACCAACTGATTTTAATGATAACCATTGGGATTATACAATGCCTGAAAGCACACTTCAGTTGTTATGACATTCCTGAGATTGTGATGTACAGGGATGGTCCTCTTCTCACAAGTGAATAATTCAGCTGGATTACAGGATTGTGAAATTCAACACCACATCATCTCCACAGTAGGGCTTTTGCCCAAAACGTTGATTTTCCTGCTCCTCGGATGCTGCCTGACCTGCTGTGCTTTTCTACTGCCACTCTAATCTAGACTCTGATTTCCAGCATTTGCAGTCCTGGCTTTTGCCTCATGTCCACAGTAACCCAGTCAAATTTAAAATCTGATACAGCAGAGAAAATACCAAAAATAGTAAAAGAAATCGAGTAATTCAGCACAGGTGTACAGAAGGCAGACCTGAGCGGAGAAGTACCCCTATAGGACTGAATGCCCTTTCACACTGTAGAAATTCTAGGCTAAGCACTACATGCAGCTCAGTGCTATTTCATTCAAATATGTGAACAGGAGAAACAACAATGGAAAAATGGCCCTAAACACTCCACAATTTTGCAGTCAATTTTCTATTTTGGAAAAACTTGAGGTAACCAATACTTGCTAGGAATTGTGTCAAACTTTTATACGAATCCCATAAAGCAGCGTCCCAAATATTTCAGTAAACAACAGTGACTTGTAGAAATCTTCCCAGAAAGTGATATAAATGAGATTCTCCTAACAATTCAGATATTTCAAAATTTAAAAAACATTTTAAAGTGCATGAATGGCAATTAGGTACTAAAATCTTGCTCGCTCACTATATTTAGAGGACAAAATGTAAGTCAAACAATTTTTACACCAAGATTTACAGAACCTTTCCTTTAAATACAGGCAACATCAGATAAACGCATACCTAATCAACTAATCTAGAACCATGTGCAGTTCCAATATGTTCCATTGTTTGAAATGCTTGATTCAAAAGGGTTAAATGCAGGAGTGAGTTAGCACCTGCTTATCTTTAGGACTGGGTCTGTATCCAGGTGCATGTTATGGGATGAAGATCTTTCTGCTGATTCCAAATAAAATAACAGTAACAGTCTTACTTCAATTCCTACTGGGAACTAAAACAATCCATAATTCAGTGGCAATATCCAATCTTAAGTATGATTAATACATCAAAAACAATCATACTAGCACATTATGGTGCTCATTAATTTGGATCAAGATAAATTGTTGGAGAGGAGAGATTTAAATACATTCTATGCAAGACGTTGGAATGCCTAAAAGTATAAAGTATAAAAGTATAAAAGAAGTGTTTTTACAATCAACATCATCTTGGTGAACATTAAAATTGATCAGTATGGTTCAGATTGATCCATAACTAAACCAATGCAAACTATTACTTATCCAGTTGATTAATTATATTAAATACAGTAAATTCAGGGCCAGCAGTAAATATCAGGAGAGGAATTTATGTAAAATATACTTTTAGTACATGTTGTATCTGCACAACTTCTACGTAATTAAATGGGTTAAATGAGAAATATTTGCCAATTAGCTATGTTAATAGGTCATGCGTTTATCAGGTTGAACTGTGCAATCATGAAAGAAATCAATACTTGAGCTATATTTTTAAAATTATGCTAAAATATACAAAGTAATTAAGCAAATTAGCATTTGGAAAATGGCAATAAAATTTTAAATACTGAACTGATTGTGGATGCCTGTTTGCTTGCTGAGCTGGAAGGTTCATTTTCAGACGTTTCATCACCATACTAGGTAACATCATCAGTGAGCCTTTGGATGAAGCACTGATAGCATGGCCCATTTCTCATTGCATGTCTCTGTTTGGCTTGTCCTAGGATGGATGTGTTGTCCTAGGATGGATGTGTTGTCCCAGTTGATGTGGTGTCCTTCCTCACCTGCACGTAAGGATACTAGTGAGACTAGGTCGTGGCCTTTTGTGGCTAGTTGATGTTCATATATCCTGGTGGCTAGTTCTCTACTAGTTTGTCCAATGTAGTGTTTGTTACAGTTCTTGCAAGGTATCCATTACCTTGCAAGCCAAACAGAGACACGCACAAGAATTCCTAGAAGCATGGCATTCCAACTGGAACTCTATCAATAAACACATTGACTTGGATCTCATTTACCACCTCCTGAGAAAAAGAACAGGAAATGATGCCACGACAGGAAATGGAATCACCAACCCAAGGAAACTTAAACACAAATAGAAAGTGGGCCATGCCACCAGTGCTTCATCTGGAGGCTTACTGATAATGTTACTTAGTATGGTGATGAAACGTCTGAAAATGAACCTTCCAGCTCAGTGAGCAAACCGACATCCAGAACCTCAACCTGAGCTACAAGTCTTCTCAAACTCGCTAACTGAACTGATTCAATCAATTTTGCAAACACAACAGAACCTTAAATATCCATGTTGCCACTAGCTGCAGGAAAAGCCTTACATAAGTTTGCAGCTGCATTTAACTAGATTTGTTCTGAGAGGTGTTCAGTTTTAAGCTCCCAACCTCCAAATGAAACAGCTGGACCTGATCAATGTTGCAACAGTATACCCACCAAGCTGGGCTCTGGTGACACAGTGGTAGTGTTCCTGCCTTTGAGCCAGAAGACCCTGGTCCAAGTTCCACCTGCTTCAGATCATGTGTCGTAACACACCTGAACAGGCTGATTATGAAATATCTATACCCCCCACCCAACCATGTCTGGTATTGGTTCTACATATTCACATCCAATCTAACAATTCCATTAATAGTCTCCACAGCACTTATTTCAGCAGAATTGCTGACTTTATATAGCCTGTTTAAACACTAGCAAGTTGCATGGTTAAACAGTAAGGCTGTTTACATTTTAAATTTGACTGTTGCTTTTTGAACATTATAGGCTGCTGATTGTAGATTTGACCCATCAGTAAACTCAGAGTCCCAGGTAATCTTCTAGGGTTATGGGTTCAAATCCCACCATGGCAGATGGTGAAGTTTAAATTCAATAGAAATTTAGAATCGAGTATAATGACGACCATGAAACCATTATTGATTGTGAAGAAAAACTCATCTGGTTCATTAATGTCCTTTAAGGAAATAAACTGCTGTCCTTACCTGGTTTGGTTTACAAGTGACTATAGACCTACAACAACTTGCTTGAGTTTTAACTGCATTCTGGGCAATAAATACTGGCCTAGCCAACCATGCCCACATTTCATGAACAAATATAAAAAATTGAATTGTGTGACAATAAACTACATTCAACAAACATTTCTGTTGTCCAGAAATCAACAGTTGGCACTAGAATCAAATGTAATCAACTAACTTTCTGAAAATGAAAAATGCTGGAGATCACAGCTCAGATGAGACATCTAGACTTGAAATGTTAGCTTGCTTTCTCTCCACAAATGCTGTCTGACCTGCTGTGATCTCCAGCATTTTTTGTTTTCAGTACAGATTCCAGCATCTTTAGTAATTTGCTCCGATCTTGGGTCTTTGTTGACAACTTGCAAGGCAAGATGAACATGTCAGCAAGTTAAACAAAGTGTCTACTGCTAGAGAGAGCTAAGGTAAATATTGCTGGAGAGAATGCAAGAAGAGGTACAACAATCGATAATACAATTTAGGACTTTTGATTACTTACTAATCTTAATTTAGGGAAGGGCATTCTCTGTTACTATGGATAACTAGGGTTCCAACTACAGCTTATCAAGATTTCAAAGTTTTTTGGATATAAAAACAACCTTCAAATATTTATCTTCTACAGAACATGCAATATCAAAATAAAAATGAACTTACTGTCCAAAACTTGATGAAGTACTGTAGCACAGTTGCCGCAATGAATAAACAATATAACAAAGAATATGCCAAAAAAAGCATAAAATATTTGTAGTTCGAAAATCCCACACAATTATTCACCCTAAAAGGAAACATTTGCCTGTTATTAGGTCATACAGAGTGCTTACATTCATCAGTTTACTACAAATTATTACAATAATCCATTACCATAGGTCTAAATAGTTTACATTAATTCATACTTTAATCTCTGAACACAATAGGTCATGCTTGAGTTTGCAGGCTGAGACCAGTGGGATACTGAAAAATTCATTGTGTGTACCTCAATTGTTCACAATCTTTATCAACAATTTGGTAGTGGGGACCATTTGTAATATTTCCAAGTTTACAGATTATACAAAACTTGTTGGAAAAGTAATTGCTTAGAATGCAAAGATGCTTCAAGATTTAGAGAGGCTGAGTGAGCAGGTAGGAGCATGACTGATGGAATATAATGTGGATACACGTAAGGTTATCTACTTTGGAAGAGGAAGCAACGGTGCAATGTTTCTTCAACAGTTGGAAGTGTTGTCCAAAGGGATCTTGGAATTATCATTTAGAAGTCACTGAAACCAAGCATGCAGTTGCTGCAAGCAATTCAGAAGGTGAATGGCATGTTAACCTTTATCGCAATAGGATTTTAATGCAGGAGCAAATAAGTTGCATTTTAGTTGTATGGAACATTGATGAGATTGCACTTGGTCTATGCAGTTCTAGTCACTTTGCATAAGGAAGGAAATACTTATCATAGAAAAAACGCATCAGACATTCACCAGTCTGATACATGGGGTAGTGGGACGGTGGCCCAGTGGTTAGCGCTGCTGCCTAATAGCAGCAGGGTTTGATTTCAGTCTCGGGTTACTGCCTGTGTGCAGTTTGCACGTTCTCCCAGAGTCTGCGTGGGTTTCCTCCGAGTATTCTGGTATGCTCCCACAGTTCAAAAATGTGCAGATCAGGTGAATTAGCCATGCCAAATTCCCCATAGTGTTCCAGGATGTGTAGGTTGGGTGCATTAGTCATGGAATGCAGAGTTATAGGATAGGGAAATTAGTCTGGGTGTGTTACTCTTTGGGTGGTGGGGGGGTTCAGTGTGGACTTGTTGGGCCAAATGGCCTGTTTCCACATTGTAGGGATTCTAATTTCTATGAGCAGAGATTAATGATACTGTGATGGTATTCTCTGGAGCTTATATGAACGAGAGACAATCTATAGAAGTTTTCAAAATTCTTAATGACAGAACAGCGCCGAAAAGACATTCGCTGAGCAGCGGTAAAGGTAGGGGATTTTAACTTTCCAAACATAGACTGGGACTGCCATAGTGTTAAGGATTTAGATGGAGAGGAATTTATTGTGTGTACAAGAAAATTTTCTGATTCAATATGTGGTTGTACTGACTACAAAAGGTGCAAACCTTGACCTACTTTAGGCAAATAAGGCAGGGCAAGTAAGGAAGTACTTTGCTGCCAGTGACCATAATTCTATTAGTTTTAAAATAGCGATGGAAAAGGATAGACAGAATCAAAAAGTTCAAGTAGTAAATTGGAGGAAGGCCAATTTTGATGGTTGCCACCCAGGTTGATAGTGTTATTGATTGGGTGCAGATGTTCACAGGTAAAGGGACAGCTGCAAAATTGGGATGCTGGGAAGCAGAATATTGTACACGAGAAGACTGAGATACGGGCTATTAGACTAGAAAGGATTGAAGTTAGTAAGGAGGAGTTATCTGCTTTCACACATTCGAGAATTTAAAAGTCCCCTGGGCCGGATGGGATTTATCCAAGGATTCTCTGGAAAGCTAGGGAGGAGATAGCGGAGTCTTTGTCCTTGATCTTTGCGTTGTCATTATCTACAGGTTCAGTACCACAGGACTGGAGGATTGTAAATGTTGTGCCCTTGTTTAAGAAGGGCAGCAGAGATGACCCAGGTAATTATAGACCAGTGAGTCTTATGTCTGTTGTAGGAAAAGTTTTGGAAAGGATTATAACAGGTACGATTTATAATCACCTAGCAAGCAACTATTTGATTGGACTTAGTCAACATGGTTTCATCAAGGGCGGGTTGTGTCTCATGTGAGTTTTTTGAGACGGCGACCAAGCATGTGGATGAGGGTATGGCAGTTGATGTGGTGTACTTGGACTTCAGTAAAGCCTTTGGTAAGGTGCCACATGGTAGGCTATTGGAGAAAATGTGGAGGCAAGGGATTGAAAATGATTTTAGCAGTTTGGATTAGAAACTGGCTTTCTGTAAGGCGGCAACGAGTGGTGGGTTGATAGAAAATATTCAGCCCGAAGTCTGGTTACTAGTGGTATGCCACAAGGATCTGTTTTGGGATCATTGCTGTTTGTCATTTAGCAACTTTGTAGATGACACTAAAGTCAGTGGAGTGGAGGACAGTTTGGAAGAACATTGAAGGTTGCAGGAGGATTTGGATAAACTGCAGAATTACGCTGAGAGGTGGAAAATGAAGTTCAATGCTGATAAATGTGAGGTGATTCACTTTGGTGAAAAATAACAGGAAAGCAGAATACTGGGTCAATGGAAAGATTCTTGGTAGCGTGGATGTGCAGAGGGATCTTGGAGGCCATGTTCATAGATCCCTGAAAGTTGCCACCCAGGTTGATAATGCTGTTAAGGCGGCATACGGTGTGTTAGGTTTTATTGGTAGAGGGATTGAGTTCCGGAGCCGTGATGCCATGCTGCACCTGTACATAACACTAGTGTGGCCTCACTTGGAATATTGTGTCCACTTCTGGCCGCCCCCATTACAGGAAGGATGTGGAAGCATTGGAAAAGGTGCAGAGAAGATTTACCAGGATGTTGCCTGGTCTGGAGCAAAGGTCTTATGAGGCAAGGCTGAGGGACTTGGGTCTATTCTCATTGGAGAGAAGGCAGCTAAGAGGGGATTTAATAGCGGCATACAAGATGATCAGACATCTAGATAGGATGGATATGGAGAGCCTTTTTCCTAGGATGGTGACGTCGGCTTGTATGAGGGGGCATAGTTGCAAATTGAGGGATGATACATTTAAGACAGATGTCAGAGGCAGGTTCGTTATTCAGAGAGTGGTAAGGGTGTGGAATGCCCTGTCTGTCAATGTAGTTAACTCAGCCACATTAGGGGCATTTAAACAGTCTTTGGATAAACATATAGATGATGATGGGCGAGCGTAGGGGGATGGGCTTAGATTAATTTACAGGTGGGCACAAAATCAAGGGCTGAGGGGCCTGCTCTGCACTGTATTGTTCTATGTTCACGAGTGAGATAATGAGAGTACAGAGACAGTATGTTCCTGTTAGGATGAAATGCAAGGCTGGTAGGTGTAGGGAATGCTGGATGGCTAGAGAAATTGAAGTTCTGGTCAAGAAGAAAGCAGGATATGTCACGTATAAAAAGTAGAAATTGAGTGAATCCTTAGATGAGGATAAAGGCAGTAGGAGTAAACTTAGGAGGGAAATTGGGAGGGCAAAAAGGGTTCATGAGATTGCTTTGGGAAATAGGATTAAGAAGAATCCAAAGGGATTTTATAAATATATTAAGGACAAAATGGTAACTATGGAGAGAACAGGACCTCTCAAAGATCAGCAAGGTAGCCGTTGTGTGGAGCGACAGGTGATGGGAGATGTACTAAACAAGTATTTTGCATCAGTGTTTACTGTGGAGGAGGACATGGAAGATAACAGAATGTGAGGAAATAGATGGTGACTTCTTGAAAAATGTGGTGCTGGATGTCTTAAAACACAAAGGAGGATAAATCCCCAGGATCCGATTAGATGTACCTTCAAACTCTGTGGGAAGCTAGGGAAATGAATGCTGGGACCTTTGCTGAGATATGTGGATAATCGATCGTCACAAATGAAGTGCCGGACGTCAGGAGATTGGCTATTGTGGTGCCACTATTTAATAAAGATGTTAAGGAAAAGCCAGGGAACTAGAGACCGGTGAGTGTGACATTGGTGGTGGGCAAGTTGTTGGAAGGAATCCTGAGGAACAGGATGTATATGTATTTGGATAGGCAAGGATTGATCAGGAATAGTCAACCTGGTTTTATCCAAGGGAAATCATGTCTCACAAACTTGATGGAGTTTTTTTTGAAGTAGTAACGAAGAGGATTGATGAGGGCAGAACAGTGGATGTGATCTCCATGGACTTCAGTAAGGCGCTCAACAAGGTTCCTCATGGGAGACTGGTTAGCAAGGTTAGATCACATGGACTACAGGAAGAACTAGCCATTTGGATACAGAACTTGTTTGAAGGTAGAAGACAGAGAGTGGTGGAGGAGGATTGCCCTTTTCAGACTGGAAGCCTGTGACCAGTGGTGTGCCACAAGGATTGGTGCTGGGTCCACTGTTTTTCATCATTTATATAAATGATTTGGATGTGAACATAGGAGGTATAATTTGTAAGTTTGCAGATGACAAAAATTGGAGGTGTAGTGGACAGTGAAGAAAGATACCTCATATTAAAACGGGATCTTGATCAGATGGGCCAATGGGTCAAGGAGTGGCAGATGGAGGTTAATTTAGACAAATGTGAGGTGCTGTATTTTGAAAAGGCAAATCAAAGCAGGACTTATACACTTAATGGTAGGTCCTGGGGAATGTTGCTGAGACCTTGGAGTGCAGTTTCATAGTTCCTTGAAAGTGGAGTCTCAGGTTGATATGATAGTGAAGGCGGCTTTTAGTATGCATTCCTTTATTGGTCAGAGCACTGAGCATAGGAGTTGGGAGGTTATGTTGCAGCTGTACAGGACATTTGTCAGGCCACTTTCGGAATATTGTGTACAATTCTTGTCTTCCTCCTATAGGAAGGATGTTGTGCAGCTTGAAAGGGTTCAGAAAAGATTTACAAGGATATTGCCAGGATTGGAGTGTATGAGCTACAGGGAGAGGCTAAATAACCTGGGGCTGTTTTCCCTGGGAGCGTCAGAGGCCGAGGGCTGTTCTTACAGAAGTTTATAAAATCATGAGCAGCATGGATACGTAAAATAGACAAAGTCTTTTTTCCCTGGGTTGTGGGAGTCCAGAACTAGTGGGCATAGGTTTAGGGTGAGAAGGGAAAGATTTAAAAGGGGCCTAAGGGGCAACCACGCAAAGGGTGGTGTGTGTATGGAGCAAGCAGCCAGAGTAACTGGTGGAAGCTGGCATAATTACAACATTTAAAAGGCAGCTGGATGGGTGCATGAGTATGGAAAGGTTTAGAGGGATATGAGACAAGTGCTCACAAATGGAACTAGATTAATTTAGGATTTCTAGGTCAGCATGGATGAGTTGGACAGAAGGGTCTGTGTCCATGCTGTATAACTCTATGACACTATGGATCCAGAACCAGCAGACAGAAATGAAAGTACGAAATAGTATAAAAGGCAAGCCAATTAGGCCAGAGGTGAAAGGGATGGTATACCTTTGGAATTCGTGACACAAGGAGGCTGTGGAGGTTCAGTCACTAAATAGTTCAAGACAGAAATTAATAGTGTAGTTATTAATGCAGATGACAAAAATTGGAGGTGTAGTGGACAGTGAAGAAAGTTACCTCATATTAAAACGGGATCTTGATCAGATGGGCCAATGGGTCAAGGAGTGGCAGATGGAGGTTAATTCAAGAAATTAATCTCAAGAAATATGGAAATATTACAGGAATGTGGCAGTGAGGTCATTGATCAGTCATGTTCTGAAATGGTGGAACAGGCTCAAGGGGCTGATAGCCAGGAATATGGAACATGAATAGGCCAGACGATTAAGTATTAATGAAATGTATAGGAATGGCAATGAGACCATTTTTACAAACACATTTTTTCTAAAAGAGGTATTTCATTTTAATTTGTTTTCCCATTTTACTCCACATTTTTTTAAGCAAAAAGACCCAGAGGTGGTCAGCACCAGTTTGAAGAGTGAGTGAAAGGAACATCCGGGTGCAGAGGGCTGGCAGTTCAAAATCAAAGCCTACTCTACTGTCGGGAAGAAACTAGTTTTTTGGTGATTAAGTCGTCAAGGTGTATTTTATTTCTAAGGATTAAATTAATACAGCAAATGGTAGGAAGGTTAAAAAATATTTAAAAATTAAACATAGTTAAAAAGATCATTCAAATTGTTAATTAAAAAAAAATTAATGGATGGCAGAATAGATGATGTGTAACAGCTGCCACATGGGGGCTTGTGGATATCAGTCTGATACAGTGCAAATATTTCTATAGTAAAATATTTAAAAGCTCAAGCAGCTGCAACTGAGTTCAAGTTGTAAACACCAATGTACCGGGGGGAGGGGGAAGTTGCCTGGAAATTTTGTTCCAGAAGGAAATCACACCTCTTTAGATAAAGTCTTCTGATTTGGTCAGGGGAAGGGGAGGCATAACTGAGTGAGAAGGATAATGGGACCTAGAGGACAGGAGTGTAGAAGCCTCAGCCTTTGCAATTGTCCAACATATTTGAGGTTCTTTCTGCCTCATTTGGATGAGGCAGAAGGCTGCAAAGTAAATGTAATGCTACTAGAGGATAGTATATCGGGGAACATATGCATGGTTCTGTGTAGGCAAAAGCGCAAGTATGTTGCCTACCTGGCGCAAGCATTTTGGGGTATCTGGCCGGGGCTGGACAACAAGCTGGATGGAGAGAATTCAGTTTTGTGGTTCATTTAGGTGTGTACGAATAACATAGGCAGGGCAAGGAAAGAGTTTCTACTTCAATAGTTTGAAGAGTGAGGCATCAAATTAAACAGCAAAACCTAAAAGATAATAACCAGAGCCATGTGTCAATTTACAAAGGACTAATTAGATTAGCAAAATTACTTTACCAGATTAAAGACTGGTGTGGGAGAAATGAGTTCCAGTTCATGGAATACTGGCATTAATTTAATGGGTTTACCATTGAAATGGTTTGTAACCAGTGTTCTAGCAAACCATGTACAGTCATACTGCATGGAAACAAACCTTTCGGTCTAACTCTTCCTCAACAACCAGACATCCCATTCTGAACAAGTCTCATTTGCCAGTATTTGGCCCAAATCACTATAGCTCAGGAAGAGGAGAAGACTTTAATCTAAAGAGTAGTGGAATGAGATCATGCTTAGGTCAATATAGGAAATCAAAGGGTACAGTCGAGGCAGGAATCAAATAATAATGTGGAAATGAAGATCACAGAGTCTCACAGACATACAGCACAGCACAGAAACATAACCTTTGGTCCAACTCATGCATGCTGACCAGACATCCCAATCTGATCTAGTCCAATTACCAGTAGTTAGGCCATTTTCCTTCTTATTCTTCTATCTAGCCAGATGGCTTTTCAATGTTGTAACTGTACCCACCTCCACCACTTCCTCTGGCAGCTTGATCCATACACATTTCATCCTCTTTGTGAAAACATTACCCCTCACCCTCTCACTTTAAACTCCTCCTACTCAGGAAAAAGACCTTGGCTATGGGCGGCACGGTGGTTCAGTGGTTAGCACTGCTGCCTCACAGCGCCAGGGACCCGGGTTCAATTCCCACCTCCGGCAACTGTGTGTGGTGAGTTTGCACATTCTTCCTGGGTTCTGCGTGGGTTTCCCCCGGGTGCTCCTGTTTCCTCCCACAGTCCAAAGATGTGAATTGGCCATGCTAAATTGCCCTTAATGTTAGGTGCATTAGTCAGGGGTGAACGTAGGGGAATGTGTCTGGGTGGGTTGCTCTTCGGAGAGTCGGTGTGGACTTATTGGACCCAAGGGCCTGTTTCCACACTGTAGGGATTCTGTGACATCTGGGTGTTACAAAGGTAACAAAAAGACGAAAGGCTCTGTATCTGAAAGTGTGTAGTATTCATAAAGTAAACAAAGTGATATCACATACTGAAGTAAATAATTGAAATATGACTGTGTCATAACAAGGAGAATAGGAAGCTAGGTAAAGATGGAAGGGTAACACTGTTGACCAAGGTTGGCATTGGTGCAATAGTTATAAATAACCCTGGGTCAGGAGATCAAGATGTAGAATTAGTTTGAATGGAGATGAGGAGTAGTAAAGGAACAAAATCACTAGAATAGGTGATCTACAGGCATCCTAATAGCAATCACAATGTAAGACATAACATACAAAAAGAAATATTTGGTACTTGTGATAATGAAGATAAAGCAACGAATGTCATCTACATGGATTTTAGCAGGGCATTTGACAAGGTCTAATTGCCAGTCTAGTCAGCAAAAGTAGCCCATGGTAATGTGGTAAGTTAAACCCAAAATTGGCTCAGTTACATAAAATAAAGAGTAATGTTTCTGTATTTGAAAGTGATTGCCAGTGGTATTCTAGAAGGCAGATTGTTGGGCTCCTTGTCGTTTATAGTATATATCAATGATTCAGACTTAACTGTGGTGTGAGAGATTTGAAAATTTACAGATGATATAAAAGTTGGCCAGGTAATTGAGATTAAAGAGAATGGTTGCCAACCACAGGATGACATCAATGGTTTGGATAAGTGGGCAGGCAAGTGGCGACAAATTTGGTCTGAAGAAGTGAGAAGTCATGCATTTTGGGAGAGGAAACAAATCCTCCTCAGTGACAAATCAATAATAAATGTGAGGGCATTGAGAAGGCTCGAGCTGGCGAGAGACCTTGGACTGCATGTCCAAAGGTCTCTGAAGGTGGCAGTACAGGTTGTTTAAGTGGAAAAGAGGCTATATAGAATGCTTCCCTTCACTGAATGAAATACTGAATACAAAAACAGGTATGTAATGCTGGGACTTTATCAGACACACATTAAGCCAGAGCTGGTGTTTTAAAACACTTTAGCTCACAACATTATAGAAAGAAGATAACTGCGCGAGAGAGAGATACAGAGATTTGCAAGAAGTCGACAGAATAATGAGGAGCTTAGATAGAATGGACTGAGAAGACTCATTTCCTCTAGTGGAGATGATTTGAGTCACAGATTTCAGATGACTGGTAGATGGATTAGAGGGGTCATGAGAAAAACAGTTTCGCTCAGTGTGTTGGGTGACTGGAATTCACTACCCAATTAGGTGGTTGAATTGAAAATCTTTAACTAATATAAAAGGAACCTGAATCTGCACCTGAAGCACAATCTGCAAGGGTTTGGACTAGGAGTTGGAAAGTAGGATAAAGTTTATCCAGCCAGCGAGACACAAATGGCTTATTTCTGTGTTGCAACTTTTTTTTAAATGAAGTTATGCTTCTAAAAAGGAGATATATGCAGGGATGAAATGAGCTTGGCTGAAGTAGTGAGGACTTTGCATCTGTCTTTACCAAAGAATAAGGTACTTTGATTCATTTATTGGCTCGTGGGATATGTACACGACTGACTAGGCCAGCTTTTTTTTTTCCCTGTCTAGACTGGCATTTGGGATCTTGTCGAATCCATCCTTATTTGCCTTTCAGAAAGTGCTGGTGAGCTGCCTTTTTGAACCAGTGCAGTTCATCCAGTGTAGGTACAACCACATTGTTGTTCGGAAGGAGCTCCCAGTATTTTGACCGAGCAAAAGAATAGCAATTGCTCCAAGTCAGGTTCATGTGCTGTTTGGAGGGAAACCTGCAGTTGCAGTGCTTCCATATATATGCTGCCTATGCCATAAGTTTGCAAAGGTAAGAACTTTGGAAATTGCTGTCATATTCATAGTGAACAAGCAGATAATTGAGCTACTGTTTTGAGGTAAACATTGATAAAGTGATATTAGACAGGCTGACTGCATTCAATAAGTGAGGAGTAGTAGTGGCGATATTTATTGAATACTGGGGTACCAGCGTACTTGGATTTCAAATGTTACCCTTTGGCTCAGACAACTGAGCAAGGGTAAACCAGTAGCAATAGGCCAGTTAAACCTTGACAGAAGAAAAGTTTTGAAAGGTCAATAATCGTATGCAGTTAACTTAGTGTGCAATCATTAAGGAAATCCAGCACAAACTTAATGGTAAATCATGTTTGACCAACTTGATTGAGTTTTTTTTAAATGAAAGTAAAGACTTGAAGCATGTATAAGAACTTCCAAATGGCATTTGAGAAAGGGTCAGATGATCGTCTTGCCAGAAAAGTTAAATCTTCTGGAATAAAAGGGATAGTTGCAACATTGGCTGAGTGATAAGAAACAGTATAGTGATGAAAGGCTCTTTCTGACTGAAGACATGTGAACAATGGGTTGTACAGGATTCAGTACTACCATCACCATCTTTCCTTGACATATAATATTAATATAGACTTTTCAATAGAATTTTCACAATTTCAAAATTTGCCAACCACACAAAACTTGAAAAAAGTGTTCTGTGAAAAGGATAGTGGTAAACTTCAAGAGAACAAAGACAGACCAGTGGAATGGTAAATGAAATTTCATAGAGAAAAGTGTGAAGTAGTACATTTTGGTAAAGGGGGAACCTGGGGAATGTATGTACAGAAATTGTTAAAGGTGGTGGGGTAGGTTCAGAAATTGGCATAATTGGAGTCTTGGGCTTTATAAGTAGAGGCAGAGAGTACAAAATAAGGGAACACACCACCGTGATCCCATACCAACATTTCTGTCTCAGGCCGACTCCGGTGCTCCAGGGAAGCTCAATGCAAGCTGAAAGAACACGATCTTCTGTCCAAGTTCATTCCAGTTTTCAAAACCTAACACTGAGCTTAACAATTTCAGAATGCTAGCAACCTCTTCCATGTTCATGATCCACCTCTACACCCTTAGGTTCTGTTTGTGTGGATTGCTTCCAGCACAGCCAAACAATTTTGAACTATTTACACTTCTTACTTTTTCTTTAGCATCCTACTCAGCATTTATTTCCCTCATGGTTTATCAACAATAGCTTGTTTACCTTTCCCTTTCTTTTCTCTTTGTACCATCTCCACATATTCTATTCACTCCTTTCCCAACCCCACCTCAGTCTTCAGCAAAATACCAATCTTTCTCAGCTGTTTTCAATTCTGATGAAGAATCACTGGGGTTGAAACGTTAACTTTCTAGCTACAGATGCTGCAAGACCTGAGTTTTTCTAGGACTTTGTAACAAAAAACAAGTTTAGGATATTATATGACTATTAAAAAATTTTGGTTGACTCTGAAATAATTCATTGCATCTAATTTTGAACACTGCACTTTAGAAAGAAGAGACAGCTTTAGAGATAGCACAGAACAGGGTTACGTATAATTCCAGGGACGAGTGTCTTCAGCTAGAGAAACCGTTGCTCTTAGCACAAGAGCTGAGAACCAGGTAATTTTAAAGGTTACTGGGAAAAGAACAAACAGCAACACGAGGAAATCCTTTTTTATTTTTTGAGTGGTTGTGTACTGGGATGCAATATCTGAAAGCACATTGAAAACAAAAATAATCTGTTTTCAAAACGCAATTGGGCAAGCAATAAAACAGAAAAGATTTGTAAGCTAAAGGACAAGTACTGGAACTAGCTAAATTCATCTTGCAGAGTTGGCATAAATATGATGTGGATATGTGCAAATGTATTCTGGGCATTCGTCTTGTAGGTGCATGAGCAAAACTTAGGGAAATCACCCCTAATTCCTGCTCCTTTCTCAAGACTTGACACCAGGTTTCTGCAACAAAAACAAAAATGCTGAAAAATATCAGCAAGTCTGGTAGCATCTGTGGAGAGAAACCAGAGTTAACATTTTGGGTCCTGTGACCATCTTCAGAACGGTTTCTGCACCCTTACTGTCACATAAGAGGGAGAAAAGGGGAAACTCAGAACAGAAATCCAGATTGTCTACCATTACCCTGCTCTAATATGCAGTACTCAAGCATACCATTGCATTACAGTTTTACAAGTAATAATATAAAACAGCTCAGCTGCAGTTGTTGAAAAGTTAAAGTTAGATTTTCACAATGAAAATATAAGCTCATGGATGACTACTCCTGTATTGAAAGCATCAGTGTATGGTTATTTTTGCAAGAACAAGGTGTATTCGCCCCTTGCTGTCAAGATATCATGTGATAATTATTGTTTGATCAACCTTAGCACTTTACACTAAATGCTGACAAGTTATTGTGGTTCTGTTCGCCGAGCTGGGAACTTGTCTTGCAAACGTTTCGTCCCCTGTCTAGGTGACATCCTCAGTGCTTGGGAGCCTCCTGTGAAGCGCTTCTGTGCTGTTTCCTCCGGCATTTATAGTGACCTGTCTCTGCCGTTTCCAGTTCCAACTATCCGCTGTAGTGGCCGGTATATTGGGTCCAGGTCGATGTGTTTGTTGATAGAGTCTGTGGATGAGTGCCATGCCTCTCGGAATTCCCTGGCTGTTCTCTGTTTGGCTTGCCCTATAATAGTAGTGTTGTCCCAGTCGGACTCATGTTGCTTGTCGTCTGTGTGTGTGGCTACTAAGGATAGCTGGTCGTGTCGTTTCGTGGCTAGTTGGTGTTCATGTATACGGATCGTTAACTGTCTTCCTGTTTGTCCGATGTAGTGTTTTGTGCAGTCCTTGCATGGGATTTTGTACACTACATTAGTTTTGCTCATGTTGGGTATCGGGTCCTTCGTTCTGGTGAGTTGTTGTCTGAGTGTGGCTGTTGGTTTGTGTGCTGTTTTGAGTCCTAGTGGTCGCAGTAGTCTGGCGGTCAGTTCAGAAATGTTTTTGATGTATGGTAGTGTGGCTAGTCCTTTGGGTTGCGACATGTCCTTGTCCCGTTGTCTCTCCCTTAGGCATCTGTTGATGAAATTGCGAGGGTATCCGTTTTTGGCGAATACCTTGTATAGGTGTTCCTCTTCCTCTTTTTGCAGTTCTGGTGTGCTGCAATGTGTTGTGGCCCTTTTGAATAGTGTCCTGATGCAACTTTGTTTGTGTGTGTTGGGGTGGTTGCTTTCATAGTTTAGGACTTGGTCTGTGTGTGTGGCTTTCCTGTAAACCTTTGTGGTGAACTCTCCGTTCGGTGTTCTCTGTACCATCACGTCTAGGAATGGGAGTTGGTGTCCTTTTCTTCCTCTCTAGTGAATCGGATTCCTGTGAGTGTGGTGTTGATGATCTGGTGTGTGTTCGCTATTTCTGTGTTTTTATTTATTACAAAGGTGTCATCCACTTATCTGACCCAGAGTTTGGGTTGAATTTGTGGTAAGACTGTTTGTTCTAACCTTTGCATTACTGCTTCTGCTATGAGTCCAGAGATCGGTGAGCCCATGGGTTTTCCGTTGATTTGTTCATATATTTGGTTGTTGAATGTGAAGTGTGTTGTGAGGCACAAGTCCAGTAGTTTAAGTATGCCGTCTTTGTTGATAGGTTCAACGTCCTGTTGTCTGTTATGTCTGTCCAGCAGGTTGGCTATTGTTTCTTTGGCTAGGGTTTTGTCGATGGAGGTGAACAGTGCCGTTACATCGAATGAGACTATAGTTTCTTCCTTGTCTATGTGTATATTTCTGATGATGTCCAAGAATTCCTGTGTTGATTGTATAGATTGTCTGGATCCGCTGATCAGGTGTTTCAGTTTCTGCTGCAGTTCTTTGGCCAGTTTGTGTGATGGTGTCCCTGGTAGAACACTATGGGTCTGAGTGGGATGTCTGGTTTGTGCACTTTGGGTAGTCCATAGAATCTGGGGGTGTTGTTGCTTTCAGGTTTCATTCTTTGTAGGTCAGACCTGGTTATCTGTCCGGGGACGAAACGTTTGCAAGACAAATTCCCAGCTCGACGAACAGAACCACAACAACGAGCACCCGAGCTACAAATCTGCTCCCAAACTTTGCTGACAAGTTAGTTGATATAAATTATATATTTATTTATAAACTATATATTTTAAAAGTTATATTTAATTTCATAGTCTCCCATTCGATGCTATATTTTCATTCAAGAAAAAAACAACTCAAGTTCTCTTCCCTCCTATGCACAATGTCAATCAATCTCTCTTCTGTGAAGGGAAACATTGCACTATTTCTTCAGTAGTTACTTTAAATAATAATTATAAACTATGATGTAACTAAAATGTAAGATACAAACATACCAAGGACAATGATGATCCATTTTTAATACACACCTGTTAAAAAAAAACAAAGAATTAACAGAAAACTAATCAAGTTTGTCCCAATGAGCCTTCAACTAAACTACACTAGCAAACAAATATTCTCGATCTATTCTGAAACCAAGATCTGTGAAGATAGTGCAGTATCCTTTGAGAGGGAACCATAAATGGGATTTCTGGCTTTTAGCTTAATTTTTAGTGATTCCCAATAATCATTTTATTATTTTGACCATTTCTCAGTTGCACTCAATACTATATGGGCTTTGAGCATTTTCTTCTTTGACAAGTTGAGATTGGTGCAAAATCAGATAAACCTCAAGTATTGTTTCTGAATTTGGAGAATGTCTCCAACTACAGGGTTTAAATTATGTGCAGTATGTTGCAACAGTTGAAGTACATTACAAGACTTACTTAGTGGCATGATGTGGTTCTCCTAAACAGTGCCAAATATGCCATCCAAACAGCCTTTCTTCCTTGTTTTCATACATTTCAAACATTAAGTACTACAATGCAAAACAATTAGGAAACGAGAACTTGTATTTATATATTGTCCTTCATAATGTCCTACCATAGCACTTCTACAGTCAACCTTTCTGCACTGCAAGTTCCACAACAGTAATGAAATACATGACAAGCTCATCTGTTTTAGATCTTAGTCAACAACCTCATGATCATGACAACTTGTTTAAATACACACCAGCAATTGTAAATGTTAACTTTAATGAGTGAATGGCTCATTCACCCAGACAGTTGAGATATGGTTGGATGTCCTTTGATTAGATCTTCAAAAGATTTTGAATGCATCTGTGACTGATTTTCTCCCATCAAACAGTTAGTCTAAATGCATAAGGGTACAAAGATATTTGTGAGTCAATCTATAACTCAATGTGTTGAAGTGATTAAAAGTGATGTTGAAGATTCCTTATAAGTAAATAGTTAGTGCAAGTATCTTCTGTATTGCTGCAACAATCTAATTACTGTAAGGATCGTGCTTATAACTATTTCATGCTCTTTTACCTTGTTATTGTCTAATAAATTTGGTGCTTATTCAGAGTCAGAGTTTGAGGCAGTAAAATAGGTATTCTGCTGTATTCCATAAACAAGACTATCATGTGGTCACTTACAACCCAGTCATAAAATCAGAGTATATCAGGATTGTTCCTTCAATCAATCCCTATGTTTAATCATATTTACCTCTTTGCTGAGCAGTAAAAGCATAACCTGATTCATAGAGCTGGATTTGTGATATGACAACTAAGGATAATGAAATGCAACCTCAAAACTCAAGAATGGAACAGACAATTTTACAAGATATTACTTATCATTGTTTAGAAATAACTATTGTTAACAAGGTGGGGGGGGGGGGGAAAGAGAGAGAATAAAAGGCTAAAAACAATTTGTTAAATCCAAAATATTCAGAAATCTAAAGCAGGGAAACATGCATTTTATATTTTAAAATATTTTCCCAAAGAACTTGTCAAATAAAAACTGCTGCATATTTCACAAACTTTTTGATATGATTAAACATGTCACCCAATCCATAACATTTATGACTAGAATGTAAAGTTCAATATTTATGTACTGTAAAGTTTAAAGGATTCTTACTTTTAAACATGACCATTTGGTATTTCCCTTAGTCATTAATACATCCCACAGAAAAAGTTATCTTAGCCTGTCTTCCTTGCAAAGTTAGCCTTATTTATACAACACTAATTATTAAATACAGTATGCATCCTTTGCATTAACCAGACTGCTTAAGTTTTGTGAAAAGATAAATATAAATGTTTTAGCCTGCAATTATAATGTTAAATATTGTTCTACTACATTAATTATTTGTATAATATAAGTTCCCATTCTGATGGAACTTGTGTAGTTGGCGATCCACTCAGCAATTGCATGCTTACTATTTGCATAAAACTAACTTACGGATACAATCTGTATGTACAGTCTTTCCACTGCTCCTCAAATTATGGGAGACAGCAACAAGTTTAATTTTAAACCGTTAATTCTATGTGATGTTGTAGCTGAGACTTGCTGTGCGTTTCCTGTTCACTTTGCACTGTGCAGATTTGCATTACCTGACTAAATCTGAGATGCTCCAGCATCTACTGCAAGCTAAGCCTATGAGCAATAGTCAAAAATGAGTCTCTCATCCATAATATTGCAAGTTTTAGAATTATTTGATCAGTATCTACTTTCCAAGATTTCTTTCACATTCAAGGTCAATCATGAAAATATATCCTTCTTTAAGATTACAATCCAAGCTAATTAACGAGCATAAAACGAACAGAAAGCAAGTCCCAGCCACAGCATTGTGAGTGTTGCCGCAGTGCAGGACTATGAGAAAGAAGTGAGGCTGATTAAGGCTAGTGAGCACCTTTAATTTACAATTTTTCAGCCCATTTGTTATATGGTGGCTGTATCTACTGTACTAGTCTTCAAGTTATATGTTGTTTTTGTCTGGTTTGGGAAGTTATCCAAAGTACGTTGGAGGCACATAGCTAACTACAATACTTTATACATTTTATAAGTTCTACCCAAACAAGGTTAGCTTTAAAGAGATAGTAGAAAGGAAACTGATCACTTCCACACAGTGCTCTTCTCAAAACAAAAACATGCCTGAACTCTCAAATGTAGAAAAATTAACTTACATGTCACAGGCAGAGCAGTGATGACATCGATCAGGTTTAATTACTTGACAGCGATCACAATACCTGATGGCTGAAAAGAAGTAAAAGGCTGTTAGAAAATGTAAAAAAAAAGTTCAACAGATAAAGTGTGTTATGAATTTCAGGAGAATCAACTGCACCTTCCATATCTTCAAGCTCAAGGACCTAGGACATCAGATTCAATGGAGCACTAACACCTGCCAGTTCCTTCTAAGCCACATACTATCTTGACTTTGAAATATAACACCTTTCCTTCACTGTCACTGGATCAAAATACTATTGCTCCATTCCTAACTAGGCATGTACTAACATTCATGGACAGCAGTGGTTCAAGGAAGTAATTCCATCACCACATTCCCTTAGGTATAAGAAAATGCTGGTGTAGCCAGTGCTGCTCATGAATACATTTAAATGCCGTAAGAGCACCCTGGATACCAATTCCACCATTCTTTTAAGATTATACATTAAGATAATTAAATAAAAGTTATATATCCATGCAGTGCATCAGAACTTGGAGACAAAGTCATGATATGATGTGCTACTATCTTTATAAGGCAGGGCAATGACATTAAACAAAAAATCAGGACAATCACCTGATGAAGGAGCGTCGCTCCGAAAGCCAGTGTGCTTCCAATTAAACCTGTTGGACTATAACCTGGGGTTGTGTGATTTTTACTTTTTTTAAAAAAAAGCTGCTTATCACTACAAACCACAAGTTTTAAATCTATTGTGCACAAGATTAATCAATATTCTCATGACAAATTTTGAAGTTTAGCCCAATGTAATTTTGGATATGCTGATTACTTGTCATTCTGTCTCCCTTTCTCACTCTCACATTTCGTTTGCTCTCCTTTTTAAAATTCTGTTTCTCTTTACTTTTTTCTTTTATCATTTTACTTCAAATGGGATATAGGCGCAAACAAAAATACTTAATTTCTTTCAAATAGAAATAAAAATCAATTACTTTTGCTGTCATGACTCAATCAAAATAACTATATTTCAGTAAGGTTATTCTCCATTCTTCAAAAATTTAAATAATTAGCTGTAGTCCACAAAAGACCTTAGGTATCTTGCTCCATCAAAGATACAGCTAGTAACAACAACTTGCGGTGCACCATTCTGTAAATATCAGTCAAAACTACATGACCTATAAGAAAGGCAGCATACTGATGATCAATTAAAATTGATTTTCCCAGGATAATGCAAATTGCTGTTAAATACATGCAATCAGTGGATCTACTGCAATCAGATTACAAAAGTTAGATTGAAATCATTTAGACAAGCAGTAACAAATTATTCAACCCAACAAGATTTTCAAATCAATTAGAAAAGCTGATCTATATCAGCTTATTTGTGTACATTTGCTCTGGATACTTCGACCTTTAAAATCTAGCTTTCTCAATTTAAAAAAAATCAACTGACCCTGTATCCATAGCTGTTTGGAGAAAAGAGTTCCAGATTTTTACAACTGTTCACGTCAAAGATTTGTGTTATTTGTACTTGTGTTATAAGATATATAATTTTATCTTGTGGCAACCAAAGTGAATTATGTTAATGCAATATTTTAGTTTGTTGCACTTTTAAAACCAATAGCAAACTTGAGGCTTCAAGTGAAATAAACAATTACTTCCCATTAAAGTGACTTATGCGTATTTTGATTTCTTAAACTGTTTTTTGCACATATTTAACCATAATGTCACTGATGGTGTCTTTTCTTAATCTGCACATTAAGCCCATTTGAAGGAGAAAGAGACTGCATAGTTAAACAAAACATTCTATGATCTGCCTGGACTGCCCACAAAGCTTTTCACTGTACTTAGGTACATGTGACTACAATAAATCAAATCAAATTCAAAGAACTGCAGCTCAGCCACAGAAGAACTAGCTGCATGTGATTCTCAAGTAACTAATTGGCTAGTTGCTACAATGATTTATCTACATGTCTGAAATAATATATTCTTCACATCAAAACAATGTGCTCCTTCAGTATGAATTACATTTTCGTCTGTCCCCAGTAATCCAGAGACATTGGCTGTGTAGTAGGGTTTTTACAATGCAGCAGTATTATGCCTATCTCTGAACCAAGAGACCTGGGTTCAAGTTCTACCTGGTCCAGAAGTGAATCTTTGAGCAGGTTAATTAGAAAATACCTTGGCTGCTTACTGCAAATATTTGAGCACCATGTGTTATATAAGGAGGATGGCAGATCATCCAGGAATAATTGAGACTGAAGATGACACAGGATTTCATTGGAAGATAAACAATCAGTGGCAATGACAGTGCAACTTGAGATTTGAATGTATGGCCCAAATATCACGAATTCTTTATTCCACTAGCATCAGATCATTACAAACAGGAAGGGAAATCAAGCACTATATGCAGCACATGCAATGATTGCACATTACACACTGGACAGAGGAATTAGTCTCCCTCCCTCCTATTAACCCTCTCTCCATCAAGTCATTTTCCTTTCCAGTAGGAGTCTGCTGACCTCTGATATTCTGATTTTGGAGGAATATCCCATGCTCCAATTGGAAGATCAATCCTGTCAGCTAGGCAATCAGTTTTCTCCTTAGCACTTCTCTCTAAGTTATCTTGAATGCCATCCCAAATGTTTGGCATGGCCTCAAGTGATGCTCAGCTATACACATTGTCCTGGCCATCTCAGTCAGAAGGCATGGTGAATCCAAAGGATATGGTCTACAAGAAGGACTGTGTTTTATCCAAAGATAATATGCAAATAGCCTATGGACGAGTGTGGGATGCTATTATAAATCAGCACCAGAAGCTTCTCATGACACATTTGTTTATGCTCAGGAAGCAAGGTGTGCAGTCAGCCATAGTGTGTATGGTAGAATTATTTGCACTGACCACTACCCACTGGATGATAGGCGGTGATGCGGTTCTTAGCAACTCCATAGACTTTGCAAAGCCCCTCTGGAATCTCGCTCTGGCAGTTGTGGCCCTAATCACTGGGAATCCGATGTGGAACATAAACAGACAAACCAATCATGAACCAACACTTTGCGCCAGTTTTGGTCAGGGATGGAAATGGCCTGCATGAACTTGACAAAGACATCCCTGAATACTAGAATGTATTCAGTCCCATTATTACTGGGGTCAAGGACCACAAAATCCATTGCAAGTACCTTGAGAGATCTCCTGGAGTTCCATGCTGGGCTAAAGTCACTTCCCCACTATGGTCAAAGTATCTATAAACATATGAACAAGAGCAGGCCACTTGCCCTTCAAGCTTGCTTCATCATTCAATAGTTGGTCTGATTTTAATCTCAACGCTACATTCCTGCATATCCCCCAACCTTTCATTCCCTCAGTAATCAAGTATTTACCTACCTCCACCTTAAAAATACTTGAAGATTTTAAAATTTTTTTTGGAAGAAAGGAATTCTAAAGACAATGCTTAAAGAAACAAACCTCATTTTTGTCTTCAGTAGAAATCCCTTATTTCTAAACTATGATGCAAGTTCTAGGTTCTCTCACAAGAACAAACATCCTTTCAACATCTTCAGGTCATGTCCTGTCAGAATCTTAAAGTGAGTCACCTCTGAGCGATCCAGAGGACAAAGTTAAAAATCACAAAACACCAGGTTATAGTGCAACAGGATCATTTGGAAGTGCTGTGTCCTATGATCCTGCTTCACTAGCTACATGACAAGGAGCAACGCTCTGAAAGCTTATACTTCCAAATAAACCTGTTGGACTATAACCTGGTGTTGTGAGATTTTTAAACTTTGTCCATTCCAGTCAAACACCAACATTTTCACATCATGATCCAGAGGAGACAAGTCATAGATAACATTCTGCTCAGCCCAATGCATTATATACTTCCAGAAATAAGATTACAATACAGCAAGAAATAGTTCTCCAGAATGTGGTCTAATTAGTGCCCAAAACAATGTTCCTATTTTTGTATTAAATTCCAATCACAACAAATACAGCAAATTTAATTGGCCCTCTTGATAAGCCAGCAAAAAGTATATACTTTAAATACCGCAATGTCCAAATATTTATGTTGGGAATAGCTGTGCTTGGCTTTCAGCATGCTACTCAGTGAGGCATAATAGTTTGATTGTTAAGTATGCTGTAAAATATAACCTGACAGGTATATTTTGTAATTTTTTAAAAAAAGGAAATTGTACTTATTGCTCAGAGCTATAAAAATAATAAAATGCTCCAACATTCGCATCCAACAAATTCTAAACACATAAATTTCACTAAGTTACAAACAGGGATGACAAGTTAATTTGTTTAAGAATCTCAAAAGAAAGTCAATCATGTGTGGAGCCCATACATCAGGTTTGTTGAACAGACAACCTGTCAGCCAAAATATGGCCCATCAAGGCGACATGTGCAGCCTGCGAGAACTTGTCTGAGTATACAAAACAGTAAGTATAGGATTAGAATTGAAAATAGCTATGGAGTTGCTCATCTAGTCATATGTTCAAAAAGCTGGCAAATGGGACTGGATCAGTTTAGGATTTCTGGTCAGCATGGAGAAGACAACTCATCAAAAGTAAATATGGAAAAGAAACAGCTTGTGATTTAATGACCAGCAAACAATGGACAGAGTTTCCACAGGGTTCATTCTCTCTCTGTTTGTGGCTGAGTTCCTGCTAACAGCATAACTGCTGCACCTCTGAAGGAGCACAGGATGGCAGTACCAGGTGGGAAAGTTGCAAGGAACAGCGCTGGCAGCGAGTGCTTGTCCAGCTATTTATGGCAGTGGGAGTGACAGAGTAGATTAAAAGCTCATGGCCTCAGCAGGAAATTGCCTAAGCGTCATGAGAGGCAGGGGGTGCAGGTGCGCACGTGCATGCATATAAGGGTGGGTGGGAAAGTGCCTGGGGAAGGTGAGCTGGTGAAGATGAATGAGGTGGATACAGAGGCAGCACAAGTGCATGACAGGAAAAGAGCAGTACAGCATCAAGACACTTCCTAAAATCAATGTAATGCAGAGGGTTTACCTATCACTGTTATATCTTAAATGCAAAGGATTATTTTGTGTATCACATGACCTCCAAATCACAACTGGTCAGTCATCAACCATAGTCACAGTCAAAGGAGCATTATTCATTGTTTAAAGTGATTAGATTACATGGCCACTGGAGCCCTTTCTCAAGTCCACTGTCCAAAGTGATTGAGTTTAACAGTATGGTCCCCAGCCACTTGAAAAATTAAATGTTGTTTGCATGTCTGAGTAATTGAGAAGCTGATTAGTTCACACTCATAAGTTTACTGTTCTTGCTGGGCTAACATCCAGTTCTATTCTAATAGTTCTGTAAATCACAAAGGTAAAAGAATGTAAATCTTCAATAGTCTTAAATATCGTTGGCAACCTTTTTAAACTTACCTTGGGGTTTGTCATCTCAATATTATGTTATGAGATAGTGTTATAGGCTACTTTAATTCACTCACTCACCAGATCGCTATATTCATTAATACCGGGTTCCTGTTCATTCATTCATAACCCTTTACTAACCCGTTATTTATTATAACAGTTTCATTCATTCATTAAACCACAGGTTTGTTGTATAGTTTACTATCCAAATTTAAAACAATCCTTTCTAATCAAAGCAACCCATTCAAACCCATTACTGCAATTTCATATCTTATCAACCCTGGCTACAAGCAGTGCTCACCTCTGATTAAGTGTCGTATACAGAACAAAACCATCCCCCTCAAGTCTCCATAAAACTTTATAATATTAATCAGCCCTTACCAACCACCTCCTGGACCTGAATAGATTCCTCAATTAGTATGCATTCGTTAAATACCTTTTACATGGGCCATTATCCCTTTAAGGTTAAAAATCACATAACACCAAGTTATAGTCCAATAGGTTTCTTTGGAAGCACTAGATTTCGAGGCGCTGTTCTTTCATCATAAGGCACAGAATTTGCTGCAAAAGATTACAGTGTCATGCAACTGAAATGATATATTGAACAAACCTAGATTGCTGTTAAGTCTTTTATCGTTTAGAATGGGTTGCAGGTTTCGGTTCATTAATATGTAAATCCCAGAACTACATTTCAGTCACATTCTAGAGATAACTTAAGACTTTTTTCAAAAAGTGACATCTCAGTTTAGACAATGCATTAAAGGTGTGAGGTTAGCATCTGTCTGTATCCCAATCTTGAGTCAGACTGGTTCTATTTCCAAAGTAGAGTTTATAAAATATTACAAAATTTGTATTTGCAGAAATATTCTATCTAAAAGGCATACAATCTGCACTCAGTCAGTTTTTTTGCCTGAAACGTCGATTTCGCTGCTCGTTGGATGCTGCCTGAACTGCTGTGCTCTTCCAGCACCATTAATCCAGTATTTGCTTTCCAGCATTTGCAGTCATTGTTTTTACTCAGTCAATGCAGGCAGTCAATCCATGTAATATTTTATAAATTCCATTTTGGAAATAGAACCAGTCTAACTCAAGATTGGGATACAGACAGACTTTAACCTCACATTTTTAATGCATTGTCTAAGCTGAGAGGTCACTTTTTTAAAAATAAAATCTTAAGCTATCTCGAGAATGTGACAGAATAGTAGTTCTGGGATTTATATATTAGTGAACCGAAACCTGCAACCCACTCTAAATAGTGAAATACTTAACAGCAATCTAGGTTTGTTCAATATATCATTTCAGTTGCAAGATACTGTAACCTTTTGCTACAAATTCTGTTTCTTATGGTCCTGCTCCACAGCTACCTGAAGGAACAGCACTCTGAATGCTAGTGCTTCCAAAGAAACCTGTTGGACTATAACCTGGTGTGAGATTTTTAACTTTGTCCACCCCAGTCCAACATTGGCTCCTCCACATCATGACCCTTTAAGAAACTGACAAAACAGCGCCTCCATGAAATTGCATAATGAATGAAACTCATACTGGCAAATAGAAAACAAATCTCTCAACCCAGCTGCTGTAATCAGTTTAATACCCCTTTTTTAACTAAGTACAGGTACAATTTCTAACTTATTTCAAACACATAGGTCTAGTATTTTTACTAACATTAACTAACTTAAAAGACAAAAGGACTAACACCTCTTAATTATGCAAGCAGACTGAACAGACACTCTTAATCCCATCAGAAATAGCAGCCAGCACTTAGCATATGTTTTAACCCATCTCCTGTCTCCCACAACAGAAGCCCCCCAAACAGCTGTGTACTATAGATAAAAGAATGTAACACCATAATAATGGAATTGTAATATTTGTAAGAACTATGTATAAAGGGGCTCTTGTAAGAAGTTAAAACTGTATTTCGGGATTCTATTGCTGCCTCAAACCTGTGCTGTGATTGCTGAATAAAAGAACCTATTTTCATAGGTCATTATTTGAACATAATCCCACAACAAGTACAATCACTTTTGATATAAAGCATGGTTTTATAACTGTAACAAATTGGTAAAAAGAAAGCTGCAGCCACTGAATGTCCACATCATCCCCACAGCCAAGTGGTAGGTTGGTTTTTGGACTGGCCCACTTAGCACTGCAGAATACTACACGATTAACCATATAAGCATGGTGAAGAACTGCGATCATCCCTTCTTCCCATAATTTTCCAAGATGGCGGCAAAGTAAGATTGTCTAGCCAGAATTTATCCGCTCTGTCTATTTCTTTTTTTTACTTCTTTCTTCATGGTGATGCCCTGTGCTTTTAGCCTCAGCAGAGACTCAGACTCCCAGCCATGACATGGACTCCTGGCGGTGTGGTGTGGCATTCTTCGGCCATCGTGGCAGACTCTCAATGGCCCGGAGCTAACATGGACTGGGTTGGAAGGACTGTATTTCTGAACATTTACTCCTTTATTTTTGAAAATTTATTCCTATGATCTGTAATGCTGGAATTTTATTTATTTTTCTGACATTTTCCCCCTTTGAATTTGCATTTAAAAATCTGTACCTAGACATCTTTGTACCTAAGATGATATTGTAAGTGGTGACATATGAACTTTTCACTGTACTCATTTAAGTACTTGTGATGATAAAATTAATTCTAGCTCTAAATCCTACGAGCGCCATTGTAGCAGACATTTCTGTCAGGCAAATGGTGGGTAAAAATTAGGTCAAGTTAGTTTTTCCTTATGTTGATTCTCTCAGAAAATTGACACAGATCTAGAAGGCAATCATGATTGTACTGCTCAGTCACTCAATGAAATGCAACAATTATTTGCCCTTGTTTTTCCACAGAGCTTCAAAGAGATGTTCAACATGAGAGATAATTGATTTATCCTCTCAAAAATATCAGCAGGGAAGGTTTTCTTAAACATTAAGATAATGTTTACTTAAAAAAAAGCTGCAGCACAAATACAATAAATCCACATGTCAGCAAAGAGATATATTAAAATAACTGCAGAGGCCAGGGAATCCAGAACCAGGGGTCACAGTCTAAGGATGTAGGATAGCTGGTTAGGACTGAGATAAGGAGAAATTTCTTTACCCATAGCCTGTGGAATTCACTGCCAGAAAGCGGTTGAGGCCAAAACATTGAATATTTTCAAGAAAGAAGTAGCTTTAGTCATTAGGGTTAAAAGGATCAAAGAGCCTGGGGTGAAACTGGGAACAGGATACTGAGTTGGATAATCTATCACAATTATTGAATGGCAGAGCAAGTTTGAAGGGACTACTCATCTTATTATCTATGTTTCAATGTAACTTTAGAATGAAAGTTTCTAAGAATTAATTACTTTTCTACCTTTTGCAACTTGCTTTATTCATCCTTTATAACTGGAATGGTAATTTACCTCCATTTGCAGTTCTGGTATAAATAGGTAAATCCTTGGCAGCTCTTCTGAGAATTTCTTGCTGTGCTTCTGGCCTTTCTTCCCGATCATACTGTTCCTTATCAGCTTTGATCAATCTGAACTGCAAAACAAGTGGATATTACATTCAATTCTAAAGTTCATCACAACATTCCCCATCAGGATCCACTACAAGTACCACTTTAAATTATTCTATCATATCTCCATCTATAAAATTTTATAATCTGTGAACAAGCATGCTCACAGACTAGTGTTTTGAGACCTCACCATTTCCCTGTCCAATTCTACAAACATGACATGCTAATCTGATAGTGACAAGCAACTTCAAATTCACAGTTTCCTATAAAGGTATAATATTTAATTTTCCAAGCAAAATTTGTTGTTTCACATAGCCACAAACTTTCAAGCGCCCAAATCTCATTACGCTCATTCAATAAAGTATGGGTCCATTTAATACTTCGAGTATTTATTTGCTTTATTTTTTCATGAGCATCGCAAACATTGATCCAGATGTAGGTCGTAAAATCTTGGCAACTATTCGAGTCCACCAGCATCTACCAGTCCTTACCTTGACATTATCAATCTGTAAAGCGAAGTCTGAAGTGTGGAACATTGGTTAACTAATCAACACCATGTTCATTATATCACCATTTTCTTTCACCTCTGCTAGTGAAATATTGGGTCTTTTGTTCTTACTATTTCACCATTGACAGATTGCCCTTTCCACCACTACACCTTGTCCTATGGCATGTTTTTCTGATGTCCCTTGCTTACCTAAGATGTCTTCCCATTTTCAAATATCTAAGTTGCTCTGTTCAACCTTAACTCTTTCTCTTTCTTTCTCCCTTGTTTGACATCAATTGTTTCTTCTCCAGTGCCAAACACATTCAAAAGATGTGTCGTTGCATGAGCAGAACATTGGGAATATTTATAACATAAACTGCATTTACATTTCAGTTAATTCATTTTTATTGATCAAATAATAAATTTAGAGGAGCTTGCAAAGCAAATTTCAGGCAATGAATCAACAGTTGGGGTTTGCAATTCCAAGTACACTGACATTCACAAAAACTTTTAGCAAAAGACAATGATCAATGTCACAAAGGACTGCTGGTGGGAAAGAGAAATTGTGTCCATTACAGATAATTATCTAAGGCAGAGAAGAAGCAAGTGACTTGTTTTTAGTGGAGGCGAAAGTGAGGACTGCAGATGCTGGAGATCAGAGCCTAGATTAGAGTGGTGCTGGAAAAGCACAGCAGATCAGGCAGCATCCGAGGAGCAGGAAGATCGACGTTTCGGGCAGGAGCCCTTCATCAGGAATAAGGCTGGGAGCCTCTGGAGTGGAGAGATAAATGGGAGGGGGATGAAGCTGAGGAGAAGGTAGCTAAGAGTGCAATAGGTGGATGGAGGTGAGGATAAAGATGATAGGTCGGAGAGGAGGGTGGAGCGAATAGGTGGAAAGGAAGATTGGTAGGTAGGACAGGTCATGAGGATGGTGGTGAGCTGCAAGGTTGGAACTGGGGGAATGAGGGAACTGGTGAAGTCCACATTGATGCCCTGGGGTTGAAGTGCTTCGAGGCAGAAAATGAGGCGTTCTTCCTCCAGGCATCAGGTGGCGAGGGAGTGGCGATGGAGGTGGCCCAGGACCTGCATGTCCTCGGAAGAGTGGGAGAGGGAGTTGAAACGTTCAGCCACAGGGCAGGATGGGGTGGGGGGGGTTTGATTGGTGCGGGTCCCGAAGGTGTTCCCTAAAGTGCTCTGCAAGACGACGTCCAGTCTCTCCAATGTAAAGAGGACTGCATCGGGAGCAATGGATGCAATAAATGACATTTGTGGAAGTGCAGGTGAAACTTTGATGGATGTGGAAGACTCCTTTGGGGCCTTGGATGGAGGTGAGGGGGGAGTTTTGGACGCAGGTTTTGAAATTCCTGTGGTGGCAGGGGAAGGTGCCAGGAGAGGGTGGCCTGAAGGAATTTTACAACTTTTACAGCAACTTACAATGTTATTTTTCTGCTGCTAGTCCACTAAATGCCACATTATTGAATTCAATTTCAAAGTTTGGCAAGGTGAGACTTGGACTTATGAGCTATATATTGCAATTTGCCATATTGCAAGCAGTCTTGCAAAGTCATTCATGTATTTACGATGTACACATATTTTATTCAAATTTCAGTGGCACCATCAACTCCTCTCTTGTATTACTAGAATGAAATCTAGTCTGCATTCATTTAAAGAGAAGACAACCAGGCTCCAAGATCCACAGAAGGTAGGAAGAGAGTGAGTGTGTGGGGAAAAATGTGGGGCAAGTCCAGGGATATGGATGTTTGAATTTAATATAATGACGTGATTTATTTTGTTATGCCAATTTCCCACAAATTGAAAAGTTCAGTTGAAAACCTAGGAATCAGCAACACGAAATGCTCAGTTCCCCATAATCTCCATCATTATTATTTGAATATAATCCCACAACCAGTAGATTTTTCCTCCGATACAGTGCCCAAAACTGTTCACAATATTTCAAATATGGTGAGACCAGAGCCTCCTACAGCCTCAGCACCTCACCCCTGCTCTTGTATTATAGATCTCTCAAACTGAATACTAACATTGAATTTGCCTTCCTAACTGCCAAGTGAACCTGCATGTTAACCATGAATCAAGAACTAGGACTTCTAATTTCCTTTGCATTTGAGACTTCTGAAGTATTTCCCCATTTAGAAAATAGCCTACACTACTATTCCTCCTTCTAAAGTGCATTACCTCACACTTTCCCACATTGTATTCCATCTGCCACTTCTTTGCTCACTCTCCTAGCCTGTCCAAGTCCTTTTGCAGCCACCCAGCTCGCTCAACACTAATTGTCCCTCCATTTATTGTTGCGCCATCTGAAAACTTAGTAATAAAATCCTCAGATTCTTTACCCAGAGTGTTAATAGTTGTGGTCCCAACAATGACACCTGCAGAACTCCATTAGTCACTGGCTCGCCATCCAGAAAAAGACCCCTTTATTCCCTTTCTGCCCTCTGCCAGTCAACCAACCCTCTATCCATGCCCTTAACACCAGGCCTTATCTCATTTAATCAGCCTTTTCTGCAGCACTTGTGAAAGGCCTTCTCAAAATCCAAATACATCATGTCCACTGACTCTCCTTTGTCTAACTTCCTCATTACCTCCTCAAAGAATTCTAACAGATGCGTCAGGCATAACGTCCCTCCTGTGTTGATTCAGCCCTAATTTACTTCCAAATACTCCACAAGCTCTTCCTTAATAACGAACTTTAAAATCTTACCAACCCTCAAGGTTAGACTAACCAAATTATAAATTCCTGTCTTTTGACTCGCTCCTTTCTCAAACAAGGGTATTATTTTAGCTGTTTACTAATCATCTGGGACCCTCCTTGACTCCAGTGATACCTAAAAGATCACTACCGATGTCTCCACAATCTCCTCAGTTCTCCTTCAGAACCCTGACATGCAGTCCATCAGGTCAGGGTGATTTATCCACCTTCATCGTGGAACAGGTTTCAGTTTGGAAGTCCAATTTTCAGGTTAGGAAAGGAGTAATGGAACTTGGATTATGGCAGGGACAAGAGAGATGACATTTGGCAGAAAGGAGGCCACAGATGTGCTTGAGAGACCAAGAACACTTCTGCTATCAAAAGCACATCTTCTGAAGATAGGAATTTCGCCTCCATTTTGTTGTCAGTTTCTTAACCTCTAGGAAACAAGGCCAAATTTTAAAATCAATGTTATGTGCATTGAGACTAATAAAAGTTGACAAAACATCCTCCCTTTTAGGACATACATATGTATTCTTTTCAATTTGATAGATGGCCTGGGTTGAGGTAACATTTCATTTTTATTTTGAATAAAATCAATAATAGGAGCCCTCTTTCTTGCATCCCAAAACCCCCCATGTAAACTAGGGTCCCAAGAAAGTTTTCCTATTGCAATCACATTATTCTTAAACGCTCAGAGTTCTAGCAGAAAATGGTCCATACACAATAGAATTCAGCTGCAGCTCACTAAATAAATGAGACACAGACGCAGCTTGTTTTTGCTGAAGAACTCAAGCATAAAAACACTTCAATATTGAGATGTTACTCAACAGGGTACACAAAATTAACTATCATATATATTACATCAGCTCCATGTTAAAAATTCTTCCCATCAAGGCATAAAAAGGAAAACAGAATAAAGCACTTCAAAATTTCAGTTTCATAACTGAGTCAATATTTCCTGAAAAGAATGACCTGCATTTATCTAGTGCCTTTCATGATTACAGGACAACCCAAAGCATTTTACATTTACAATTTTATCAAATTGACAGTGGTAATGTCAGAGGACGAGTAATCCAGAAGCCCAGATAAAAGCTCTGAGATATGGGTTCAAATGCTGCCACAGCAACTAATAGAACATAGTTTATATGTTGGATTATTATAAACACACATGTGCTTCACTGAAATTAAAGCAAAATACTGTCCATGCAGCAAAGTTCCAAATGTAGAGTTTAAAATGTTAATTTTGTTTTTCTCTTTATATACGCTGCTACACCTGCTGAGCTTATTTAGAACTTTCTGTCTTTATGTCTGGTTCATTGACATTCTTTAGGAAGGAAATCTGCCATCCTTACCCGGTCTGATCCAGATTCACAGCAATGTGACTCTGAACTGCTCTATTAGTCATGCAGCTCAAGGGCAACTAGTGATGGGCAACAAATTCTGGCCTTGGTGTTGATTCTTGCATCTCATGAAATATTATAAAAAGCTATGCAGAATTTCACTTTTTCTAAACTTCTAAATCTCCTTCAGTTCCAAATGAATCAAAACATACACTAGCAGACTGGAATAACTGCTCAAGAGAGCACATATTTGGAAATTACATATTCTGGATTCCATCAACACGTCAAAATCCTTTTGAAGTTTTACACAGTCTGCCTCAGTTTTCACTTCTGCAAAAGTAATTGGTGCCTAGAACTCCTCAATCTGATTAACTATACTTCTTGCATTCACACACAGAGAACCCTGATTTTAGACTTCACTACCTTCTCACTTACTCTGACTCCACCTATTAACTTACTATTTTCTGTCTCTTCCAGCACTTTTCGGATCCTGCTATTGCTTTCTAATATTCTCTTCTGGTTCCCACATTCCTGTTCAGTTACTTTAAACTCTTTCCAACAGCAGAGAGAAAACACTCGCAAGTAATTCAGTTCTGAAGCAAACTGTTTGGGTCGTACAGTTGCCACTGCACCCAGAACTGTGTCCAGGAATCTAAAGTGCTTCCTCCTGCACCATCTTTCCAGCCACACATTTACCCATCTTATTTTTCGTATTTCTCTTCTCACTTGCATGCGACATTGGGAATAATCAAGAGATGATCACGGCAGAGATTGCACTTGCTAATTTTTCCTGAATTAAAATTGCCAGACCACATCCCTTTCCTACCTATGTCATTAATACCAATGACTATTGGGATTGTATTATAGACCCCCTAATAGTCAGAGGGAAATTGAGAAACAAACTTGCAAGGAGATCTCAGCTTTCTGTAAGAATAATATGGTGGTTATGGTAGGGGATTTTAACTTTCCAAACTTAGACTGGGACTGCCATAGTGCTAAGGGTTTAGATGGAGAGGAATTTATTAAATGTGTACAAGACCATTTTCTGATTCAGTATGTGGATGTACCTACTAAAGAAGGTGCAAAACTTGACCTACTGCTGGGAAATAAGGCAGGACAGGTGACTGAGGTGTTAGTGGGAGAGCACTTTGGGCCCAGCAACCATAATTCTATTAGATTTAAAATAATTATGGAAATGGATAGACCAGATCTAAAAGTTGAAGTTCTAAATTGGAGAAAAGGCCAATTTTGACGGTATTAGGCAAGAACATTCGAAAGCTGATTGGGGGCAGGTGTTCGCATGTAAAGGAACTGCTGGAAAATGGGAAGCTTTCAGAAATGAGAATGAGAATCCAGAGAAAGTATATGCCTGTTAGGGTGAAAGGAAAGGCTGGTAGGTATAGGGAATGCTGGATGACGAAAGAAATTGAGGGTTTGGTTAAGAAAAAGAAGGAAGCATATATAAGGTATAGAGAAGATAGATCGAGTGAACCCTTAGAAGAGTATAAAGGAAGTAGGAGTATACTTAAGAGGGAAATCAGGAGGGCAAAAAGGGGACATGGGATAGCTTTGGCAAATAGAATTGAGAAGAATCCAAAGATTTTTTACAAATACAAAGGACAAAAGGGTAACAAGGGAGAGAATAGGGCCCCTCAAAGAACAGCAAGGCGGCCTTTGTGTGGAGCCGCAGAAAATGGAGGAGATACTAAACGAGTATTTACTGTGGAAGAGGAGATGAAAGATATAGACTGTAGGGAAATAGATGGTGACATCTTGCAAAATGTCCATATTACATAGGAGGAAATGCTGGATGTTTTGAAACAGGTAAAAGGTGGATAAATCCCCAGGACCTGATCAGGTGTACCCTAGAACTCTGTGGGAAGCTAGAGAAGTGATTGCTGGGCGTCTTGCTGAGACATTTGTGTCATTGATAGTCACAGGTGAGGTGTCGGAAGACTGGAGGTTGGCTAACTTATTTAAGGAGGGCGGTAAGGACAGGCCAGGGAACTATAGACCAGTGAGCAAGTTGTTGGAAGGAATCCTGAGGGACAGGATGTACATGTATTTGGAAAGGCAAGGACTGATTAGAGATAGTCAACATGGCTTTGTGCGTGGGAAATCATGTCTCTCAAACTTAACTGAGTTTTTTGAGGAAGTAACAAAGAGGATTGATGAGGGCAGAACAGTAGATGTGATCTGTGTAGACTTCAGCAAGGCGTTCGACAAGGCTCCCCATGGGAGACTGGTGAGCAAGGTTAGATCTCACGGAATACAGGGAGAACTAGCCATTTGGATACAGAACTGGCTCAAAGGTAGAAGACAGAAGGTGGTGGTGGAGGGCTGTTTTTCAGACTGGAGGCCTGTGACCAGTGACCAGTGGAGTGCCACAGGATCGGTGCTAGGCCCTCTACTTTTTGTCATTTACATAAATGATTTGGATGCGAGCGTAAGAGGGACAGTCAGTAAGTTTGCAGATGACATCAAAATTGGCGCAGAGGACAGTGAAAAAGGTTACCTCAGATTACAACAGGATCTTGACCAAATGGGCCAATGGGCTGAGACGTGGCAGATGGAGTTTAATTTGGATAAATGTGAGGTGCTACATTTTGGGAAAGCCAATCTTAGCAGAACCTATACACTTAATGGTAAGGTCCTCGGGAGTGATGCTGAACGAAGACCTTGGAGTGCAGGTTCACAGCTCCTTGAAAGTGGAGTCGCAGATAGATAGGATAGTGAAGGCACCATTTGTTTTCCTTTATTGGTCAGAGTATTGAGTACAGGAGTTGGGAGGTCATGTTGCGGCTGTACAGGACATTAGTTAGGCCACTGTTGGAATATTGCGTGCAATTCTGGACTCCTTCCTATTGGAAAGATGTTGTGAAACTTGAAAGGGTTCAGAAAAGATTTACAAGGATGTTGCCAGGGTTGGAGGATTTGAACTAAAGGGACAGGCTAAACAGGCTGGGGTTGTTTTCCCTGGAGTGTCGGAGGCTGAGGGATGACCTTATAGAGGTTTACAAAATTATGAGGGGCATGGATAGGGTAAATAGGCAAATCTTTCCACTGGAGTCTGGAACTAGACGGCATAGGTTTAGGGTGAGAGGGGAAAGATATAAGAGAGACCTTCAGGGGAACTTTTTCACAGAGGGTGGTATGTGTGTGGAATGAGCCGCCAGAGTAAGTGGTGGAGGCTGGTTCACTTCCAAATGCCTTTTAAATATTGCATGGGTAAATGAATAGGAAGGGTTTGAAGGGATATGGGCCAAGTTCCGGCAGGTGGGACTAGATTGGGTTGGGATATCTGGTCGGCATGGACAGGTTGGACCAAAAGGTCTGTTTCCGTGCTGTACATCTCTATGACTACTTCAAACAATATATTGTAATTGCACCCGGTTTGATCCTTGGCTCTAACCAAATCCATTCAATCCTTGATCCCATCAAAACTTCCTCTGTAATGCTAGAATGTTCTTGTTCGCCAAAGTATCACCCTCTCCCTATCATATATTTTCTTAGCCACAACCTTGGATTGTTCATCCTCCTATAGAAGAATTTCCTGCAGCCATACCATGACATTCCTGACCCGAGCACCAGACAGGAAACAAACCATTCTTTAGTCATACTGACAGCTGCAGAACCATTTGTCTGTTGCCCTAACTAAAGAATCTGCTATCAATACTGCCCTTTTGCTCTTCTCTCTCCCTTCCAGTACAGATAAACCATCCAGGGTGCCATGGCTTGGCTGTTGCTGCACTCCTCAGAGGATCCATCATCACTGATATTTAGAACAGAAAACTTTTTGAACTTCTGCGACACATCTTGTGAATGAAAATCCAGGTCAATAGAGATGTTAGAATACAAGAGATGGGAGGTCCAGTAAAGAGCACTGGGATATTATTCCATCACAGATGCTTTTGTGAACATCAACAGGCATGCAACCTTGCAATACCAAAAATACCAGCAAATAGTATTTTAACTCTACTTCATCATCCCTTTTTCATGCATCCTTCACCACTTCTACTATTTTGTCTATAATTTTCTTGGTAGATTACCTTGGTCACAATGGTCCAGATTTCAGTCAGTGGCGAAGCAAAGATACTTGCCGCTGACCTCAAAGAAAGCTGCCCACAAAGTTCTCTGTGGCATGGATTTCCCCCTACAGATGTCCAACATTGATATCACCAAGTAGGCCAAGCAGCCAATCCCATTGAATAATTCTTACAGATAGCAAACCAGGAAATGAAAACCACTGATCTTCCTATACAAATTAATAATTTTACATTAGAATCTTAAATAAAATTATGTGCCTATCCTAAACTTATGACAGATGAAATATCAAACTTTAAAAAATATAAAATTTGTTTTAATCATGAGTGAAACTTAAACCAAAAATCTATATATTTTTCAGCATGGGAAGATTGCTTAGCAACGATTTTGACTCCATGAAAAGCTGAGTCATGTTTAATTTAAAAGGGCTAACATTTTCAAGGATTTTCACAGTGAGACTAACAGCATAGATGTGGAAGTTCACATCAGTAAAGGTAATCGAGAAGTCTCAGACATAAGAACTTCAACAGCTGTGGTGGAGCAGGAAATTACTGACCACAACCTCTAGAATCTATGTAAACCGCATATATGTAAAGCCGGGTCTGCTGTTCATTTTACAGTTCAAATTATGGCAAGAACTGTATTTTATTATTACCACAACAAATGTCAAGACAATTACCATGGTTGCTTTCTCATCTTCAGGGCTACCTAATGTGTACATTACACTACATAAACACATATATTCAGCCTGTGACCTCCTATAAAACTGAAGCATCAAATCAAGCATTCTTTCTACTTGTAGTAATTGTTTTGTGGGAAAAAATAGATATATCAGTCTTTGGACAAAATGGATTAATGGATAGTATAGCAAGGTTGAACAGGAGAATTTCAGTAAGGTCTAACTTAAAAAGATGTAAATTGGATGTAGGTATGCTCGCTGAGCCTGAAGGTTAATTTTCAGAAGTTTCATCACCATACTAGGTAACATCTTCAGTGAGCCTCCGGACAAAGCACTGCTGATGATTCCCGCTTTCTATTTATATGTTTGGGTTGGTGATGTTAGTGCCTGTTCCTTTTCTCAGGGGTGGTAAATGGTGTCCAAGGCAATGTGCTTGTTGATAGAGTTCCATTTGGAATGCCACGCTTCTAGGAATTCTCATTTACCACCATATGACATCATTTACCACCCCCTGAGAAAAAGAACAGGAAATGACAGAGGAAATGACATCACCACAGAAAATGACATCGCCAGCCCAAAGAGACCCAAATAAATAGAAAGCAGGAATCATAGCAGTGCTTCGTCTGGAGGCTCACTGACGATATTACTTAATATGGTGATGAAACATCTGAAAATGAACCTTCCAGCTCAGCGAGCAAATCTACATCCAGAACTTCAACCTGAGCTACAAATCTTCTCAAAATCCACTAATTTGTAAATATATTTCACTTTCCTTCCCTGCCATTCTTACTTCTCAACCATTATTTTTAAACTCAAAATGCAGAAATTTAATTTATACTGTAAAACAGTGTCCTTTTCTCCCTCTTTATCTGGTTTCTCCCTCTTTATCCAGGTTTTCTATTACGATGCCCTCCACCTCTATTATGTCAGCTTATTGACTGCATCGCTATAAAATCTCCTGATTATTCTCTCACAGGTTGTCATGAACACGTGCCTTGGTACCCAGCTTCCATCAATGTGACCACCACTGTGATGAGCACTAAAAATATTTTCATGCTTCTATGACTTTATAAGACACCAAATACAACTATTAAAAATTACCAACTTTTTTTTTAAAACAATGCCTATATTTTAGGCCAAAGTTTATTTCCAATTGGCATTTACTAGAAATACAGGACAGAAATAAAGCACTATAAACACAAGATTAAATTATATAAAACAAGATTAAATATAGTGCATTCAAAATATGAGTTAATATACACCCACTGCAATTTTTCTGTAGCTCACTGCTTAATCATATAAACTTTTGTCAAATAATTCAATACTATTATTCTAATCTTAGAATACTAGAGTGTAGTAAAATGTGTTTTAGTGAAAACTACACTACAGTTAGGATATGGATTCCAATGCCACCTTTCCTTTGATAACTTGCTAATTTCAAAGCATCAGGAATTGCTTGCAAAGACAGGTGGATCCTCACTGCTCTGGAAGCAGAAGAATCAGGAGTCACCAAGAACTAATTTTGTGCATAAATTAACAGATGGTTCAAAAACAGCAGAATCTTCCCATCTGCTCAGTTAAGGAGATGAGACAGCATAAGAAATTGCAAACAGGAAAGAAACAAAACTAGAAGTAACTCAAAAGTTTACTTTCATTATGTTAAGCTTTCTACAATTCTGTATGGAATTATACAACAAAGTTACATGAGTTAGTTTTACTTTGCCACAGTTCATAAACTGGACTGAAATGACTGGCAAAAAAGAAGTTCAGCCCATTTTCAGGAACGGAGTGGATCTTAATGCATGATGTCACAAGATTCATTTTTCAATTTTGCAAGAAGTGCTCAGTTAGCAACAGAACCACTGACACAAATCAACAGCAGTTACTGCACAGGTACTAAAAATAGTCAAAAGGGATTCATGGAACATAGATTTTTATCTGAAAGCTTTGGAATTCAAAAGGGACAAAGAAAGCTCATGCTTCAGTTAGAGAATCTCATCACACTCAATTTGGAGTGCAGCATTCAGTTTTGGGCACACTTCAAGGATGATATTTTCTGTTTCAGAGTAATGGTGTAGATTCACTAGAATGACACCAGTGGCAGAAGTGAAATTATCAGGACAGGTTGTCTAAACAGCTAATGAGCTTTGTGGTGCATTGGTTTTAGACAATGAAAAGGCAACCATACTTTCTGGTTGTAAAATCAATTTCTTCATAGCGCTGACTAAGAATATTTCATCATTTGGTGGGCGGGGGCGGGGTGTGATTGGGAGGGATCACCTCAGATCTTTTTTTCAGCAACCTATTAAATTTTCCCCAATTTACTTATCACCAAGCTTCAATTCTGAACTTCTCTATCATAGCTCATGCTATTTCTAATCCTTATTCAGAACTTCAGCTTCTTCTCCCTCAGATTTACTCTACTGAATATCTTATACACTTTCCATGGCCTTAATATTCCTCTTAAAGTAACACAACATAAGCATATTAACTCCAAGTGTTAACAGCCTACAGAATAAGGAAAATCTTACGTGCTCTCAGCAGTCTGAATGACCACATCTGCAGGAGATGTCACTGTTTTTTTTCCAATTTGAACACTGGGATTTAGAGCTTAAACATCAGCTGGATGCATTGCAGTAGCATCCACAAGGCTAAGAGTTATGTGGAGAGCACTTCTTTAAACGTGGCAACCGTGAAGCCTAAAGAAAGCGAAGTCACACTAGTCAGAAGGAGGGAGGCAGGCAGATAGGAAAGCCAGAGTACATCGCAGTCAAGGACAGACTTTGTATTGGTAAATGCTGAAAGTGCAGTATCCCTTGGAGTACAGCCAGAGTCCAGTTGCACTGCTGTGAAGTTATTCATTTTGGAAGGAAAAACAAGGTGGGAGAGTCCTACCTGACTGGCTATAAATTGGGAGAGGGGACTGTGCAGCAGGACCTGGGTGCCCTTGTGTACCAGTCGTTGAATGTAAGCATGCAGGTGCAACAGGTGGGAAAGAAGGCAAATGGTATGTTGGCCTTCATTGCAAGAGGTTTGGAGTACAAGAGGAGGGATGTATTGTTGCAGTTAAACAGGGCCTTGGTGAGGCCACACCTAGAATATTGTGTGCAGTTTTGGTCTCCTTTTCGGAGGAAGGATGTTCTTGTTCTCGAGAAAGTGCAGCAAAGGTTTACCGGGCTGATTTCAGAGATAGCAGGACTGACATATGAGGAGCGATTGACTAGGTTAGGATTGTGTTTGCTGGAGTTCAGATGAATGAGGGGGTCTCTTATAGAGACTGAAAAAATTCTAACTGGACCAGACAGAGTAGATGAAAGGAAGATGCATCCGATGGTGGGTATGTCCAGAACCAGGGGTCACAGTCTGAGCATTCTGGGTAGACCATTTAGGACGGAGATGAGGAGACATTTCTTCACCCAAAGAGTGGTGAGGTTGTAGAATTCATTCCCACAGGAAGTAGTTGATGCCAAAACAGTGAGTGTATTCAAAAGGGTGGTAGTTACAGCAGTTGGGGCGAATGGAATCAAAGGTTATAGGGTTAGGCTATTGAGTTGGATGATCACCAATGATCATGATGAATGGCAGAGCAAGCTCAAAGGGCCGAATGGCCTCCTCCTGCTCCTATCTTCTATATTTCTACATTGGTCAAGACAGGCATTTCTGCAGCTGCAGATGCAATTTGATTCCAGGATGGAATGTTGCTTTCCTGGGGTCAGAGCCAAGGAGGTCACTGGACAGCTAGACATTCTGAAGAAAGAGGGTGAACAGTCAGAGGGTGATCATAGTTTACACTGGAACCAATGACATAGGTAGAAGAAAGGATGAGGTCTTGCAACAAGAATTTAGGAAGTGAAGTAGTGGACTAAAAAGCAGGACCTCAAAAGGTTTGGAATTTCTATATTACTTCTGTGTCACACTCGTGAGTATAGGAACAGGTAGATAGGACAGGTGAAGATTAACTGAAGATTTGGAGCAGGAAGTAGGGCTTTTTACTCCTTGATCACTAGATTAATTTCTGAGGAAAGCAAATATAATGGCTTGAACCTGAACTGGAATGAGATTGACATCGCAGGGGGTTTGTTTGATGGTAGTGGAATGTAAAGTGGAGCTACAGGAGCAAGCAATGCACAGAGAACTATAGAAGAACCACCAAATCAGTCGAGAAGACTGATAATAGTCAAGTTAAGGCAGAAAAGAGCTTGGTAAGGCTGGCTGGCATTTATTTAAATGCAAGGAATTTTGCAAGTAAGGTAGATGACTTGAGGATGCTGATCAACACATAGGGAGATGGCATCATTATATTCACAGAAACATGGTTGAGAGAGGGACAAGGCTAGCAGCTAAATATTCTAGGGTATAGAAACTTCAGGCAAGAGGTTGTGGGGTAGAATGCAAAACAGTGTTGCAATATTGATCAAGGAGTCAATTACTGCAGTAAAGGAGGATGATACATAGAAGGTTTCTCAAATGAGGCCATATGGGTAGAACTTAAAAACTAAAAAGGGATAGTCACTTTGTTGGCACTACACTATACAATGTCAAACCATCAGTGAGACACAGGAAAGCAGACATGTAGGCAAATCTCAGAAGTCTAAATACAAAGGGTAATAAAAAAGTAAGGGATTTCAACTTCCATAATACAAACTGGGACAAGGTGTGAAAGGCTTAAAGAGAATGGAATTATCAAAATCTGTCCAGCAGAGCTTTTCATGTCAGCACATAAAGTCCTACAAGAGAGATGGGTGTTGGGCCTAATTTTATGGAACAAAACTGAGCATTTTGGGGATAGCAAATATAGCTCAGAAAGATTTAATTATGGACAAGGACAAAGATACCAGAAATAAAGGTTCTGATCAGAGGGAAGGTCGACTTAAAATAAGGCAGAATCTGGTCAAAGTGGACTGGGAGGAGCTACTTACAGGAAAATCCATATCAGAGCAGTGAGGGTCATTCAAAAGGGCGATAGTGAGAGTAAAAAGTTAATTGTGGGTTCAATAAGTCCAGACAATACATGAGATCAAAAGGTCATATAGGATTTTTAAAAAGAAAATAAAGCAAGATTATGGCAGATACTGGGAACTCAAAAAGTGCATGCCCTAGAGGAGCACTGAACGAGTAGGGGATTGTTTAAAAAAGAAATGAGGGTTAAAGAGAAGACGTAAAAACACTGACAGGTAACATTAATGAAAATCCAAAGTTAAAAATCACACATTACCAGGTTATAGTCCAACAGGTTTAATTGGAAGCACACTAGCCTTCGGAGCACCAACCACCTGACGAAAGGGCAGCGCTCCGAAAGCTAGTGGGCTTCCAATTAAACCTGTTGGACTATAACCTGGTGTCGTGTGATTTTTAACTTTGTACACCCTAGTCCAACACCAGCATCTCCAAATCATGAAAATACAAAGGTATTATGCAAATATATTACGGGCAAGAGAAAAAAACCAGGGAAAGAATAAGACCCATGACAATTCAAAGTGGCAATTGGTATGTGGAGCCAGGAGACATAACTGAGGTTTCAAATGAGTATTTTGGTTTCCTTGCTATCTGCAGTGTATATTAATGATCTAGATATGAGGAACAATTAGCAAATTCACAGATGACAAAAATTAGTGCTGTAGTGGTAGACAGCAAGGAGTAAAGCTTTAGGTTTTAATGGTTTCAGCTGGCTTTAAAAAGTGGACAAATTACCAGATCAAGAGGAGATGTATCCTAGATTACTGTGTGTGGTAAGGGAGGAGATTGCAGGGGGCACTGACATTAATTTTAAAATACTTTCTGGACACATGAAGGATGCCAAAGGACTGTAGGACAGCTACTTTGGTACCATTATTCAAGAAAGGTGGCAGGGATAAAACAAGAAACTACAGGCTAGCAAATCTAATGTGAAACTATTAGAAAAAGTTCTGAAGGTCAGAATTAATTGCCTTATGGAGAGGCATGGATTAATCATGGATAGTCCGCATGGCTGTGTGTGAGAGAGATCATATCTAACAAATTAGAACTTTAAAGTGGTTACTAGATATGTAGATGTGGGTAGTACAGTTGATGTAGTTCACATGCACTTCAGTAGGGCTTTAGACAAAGTCTCACATGGCAGGCTGTTTTAAGAAATTAAGTGCCCAGGGATTCTGGACAATTTGACAAATTAGATCCTAATTTGGCTTAGTGACAGAAAGCTGAGGGTGATGGTCAAAGTGTGTTTTTGTGGCTGGAGGCAGACCCACAGAGTTTGATATTGGTTTCCTTGCTATCTGCAGTGTACATTAATGATCTAGATATGAAGAACAATTAGCAAATTCACAGATGACAAAAACTAGTGCTGTAGTGGTATACAGCAAGGAGTAAAGCTTCAAATTACATGATGACATAGATGAACTGGTTAGATGGGCTAAACCGTGATATGTAGAATTTAATCCTTAAAATTGAGAGGTGATGCATTTTGGGAAGACTAACAAGGTAAATGAGACCACATTGAATAGTAAGACCCTATGGAGTAGAGAATCAGAGGGATTTTGGAGTGCACAGCCATAGATCCATGGAAGCAGCAGGACAGGTAGAGATGGTGGTTAATAAGGCTTATGTCATACTTACCTTTAGTCAAGACATTGAATACAGGAGCAAGCAGGTTATAAAATAACTGTATATAACAGCTGGAGTGTTGTTCTGGTTGCCACACTATAGGGTGGATGTGATTATACCAGAACGCGCACAGAGAATATTCATTCACTAGGACATTGCCTCGGTTGGAGTGATTCAGCTACGGAGAGAGACTAGATAGGCTGAGGAAATTTTCCCTAGAGTAGCAAAGGCCAAGGAGGGTAGTCAGAAATTTTCCACTTAGTCGGGTCAATCACAAAGGGGTACAATTTAAAACAGTGAGTGGGAAATTTTCTTCCATTCAGAGGGTGGTAACATGGGACTCACTGCCTAAGAGGGGAAGAGGCAGGGAACAACGACATTTAAGAGCTATTCAGATAAGCACTGGAATGCCAAAGCACATTGAGCCAGGTGCTGGAAAATAGAAATGGAATAGACACAGATGCTTGATTACTGGCATGGATACAATGGGCTTAACGGCATTTTCTCCTGGCTGTAAAAACTCTATGACATTTAGTTACATGTAGGAAAGCAATAGCTTAATTCATTAACTCCTGACAATTCATTGCGGATGAACAAATGAAGTTTTGCTACCTCAATTTTCTATTACAGCTTGGCCTTGGGAGAAAATGCTTGCAAAAGTGATTTTACTTCAAGTAATGTTTGATGGGTAGTGCGATGCAGATAAATGGGGTAACCAACTTGTTTGTAGAAGGTGAGTTTGACATTTTTTTAAAAATGAGACCCTCCCCATGCCCATCCAAAAACAGCTGCTAGCTTCCTACCTACCAGTTTAGCTGCTTTAGGAATGTGAATCAGGTTGGCTTCTGGGTGGCTTCTGCTTGAAAAACTTTGCAAAGTAACCAGGACAACCAAGTTTCCAAATAAGAACCAACTCTTTTGCCACTGCTCATGGAACCTTGACTCCAAACAGGAAGTATAATCCAGAATTATAAATCAGATTCAAATATTCAGAGTAAGATAAGTCATTGTTAATGGAAAAAGTATGAGATTGGGAGAGTGATAATAGAGACATAGTTAAAAATAAAATGCGTTGAATTTTTTTAAATCCCTGTTAAATGCTGAACAAATATAATTCCACATTTGTAAATGCAAATTTTCAAGGTCAGGATCGGAATTATAACATATCATATATTAAAGAAAAATGTATACCTGAATGTATGATACCCAACTTTATCTGTCATTTAAGTTGGTTAACCATTGCAACGTCAACTCCTACGTGATTTCAATGGTGAGTCTAATGGCAAGCTACTGTAATAACAAAGCCTATGTAGGAACAGAATAACTCAGATGTTAACTCCTGTTTTTTTTCCCCCACTTTTTCCACATGTGGTTCTGGAAAATGCTGCCTTACATACTCCACATGAATAGAGAGTCCCAATAGCTTTACCATTATTCTCAACTCATAAAATAAACAATTATTCCACAAAATACTCACATCCCTCAACTTACACGAGGCAGTCCTCCTTGATGAAGGAGCAGTGGTCCGAAAGCTAGAGTTTCCAAATAAACCCATTGGACTATAACCTGGTGTCATCTGATATTTGATCTTGATCAACCCAGTCAAACACCTCCACATCAGGACAGCATGGAGAATCACACAATCTGCAATCTGCATCTCACTTTGACCAACATTCTGGTTGATCCCATAGCTCATATGAAACAATATGAATCTTCCCAATCTGTGAAAAGCCTTTAAAATGTCAGCAGTACTCTCAAACTTCACTGAAGGTGAAATAGAACAAGATTAAATTAGATTTAATGTACCTTCTTTAATATGTATTAATACTGAATACTCAGTATCCCCAGAAAGAAACTATGTATTGGCAAATGGTTGGATTCAGAACTAACCTTTAATGTTCTGAGTTAGAATCTGCTGTGGCTTGACATTTTTATTGATTCATAGAAAAAAAGTCAGACAGCTGCAGTTCACTTACATTCTCAGTCAACAAATTTAATTAAAAAAAATTAGGATTGTCCAGAACTTTCAAACAAAGATTACTCAAACAAATATTCTCAGACAACACAGCACTCACCTCTTTTGATGGGTTGGTTGGGGGTGTAAAAATAGTTTTCCAATAGGACCACACGAACATGACAAATGATAGATGAAATACCACAAGGTAGATAACTGAAACAAAGAAAGAATGAAAGCATTTTAAAGTTAGCAAAATGTACAATACTCTAGTGTTCACAGTGCATTTTCCTAAACAATACCATGATACTGGAACCCACATAAGTTTCCAATGCAAGTGGTGTAGTGCGTTTGTACTAACTCTTTGTCAGACCACTTTAAAATCAATTCCATTACTCTAGGCTTCCCTCCAGAAAATAATCTCACAATCTTTCCTTCAAAGATGCGACATTCCCTCTGGCAAAGCATTCCAACATTGTAAAGAAATTTCTCCCAACACATCAATTTATAAAACACTATAGCAGATGATTTCTAGACAACAAATGAAACAAAATCAATGTAAAGAAATGGAGGAATTGACGAGAGACTGTCAATAAAAATTTAGTTAAAATGATGAGCTTATAATATTTATTTCACAAGAGTGAGATTGAAATGCAAAGTGATTTGGTATGGGATTTCTAAAGTGAAAGTCTGAAATGATGAAACATCTGCCACCACTGAAGGGTGAGGTGGTGGAAGAGAATACACACAGGATCAGAATTGGATAACTGAAAGATGCAGAGTGACATTTAGAACTGGGGAAGTTACAGTAACAGGTGGGGCAAAATAGTGGAGGAAATAGTAAGAGAAGCCACTAGTGAAGATATCCAACCTGTATCTGGACAGAGGGGAATCCAAAATTTACAGCACAGAAGGCAGACATTCCACCCAATTCCCATTTAGATTGGCAAGTAACCATCTAGTCTAATCCAGAGCCTAGCACTTGCTTTCCAGTCTTATAGGAAACAGCACTTCAAACGCATATCAAAGTACTTTTTAAACAGCAGAATGTTGAGGGTTTCTGCATCTGCCATACTTCCATGAAGCAAGTACCAGATTCCCACCACTCTTTTTCTTGAATCGCCTCCAAAATTTGCTCCCTCCCAGCTTAAATCTATCACCTGGTTATCAGCTCCTCAAAAGGAATAGTGCCTCCCTATCTACTCTAAGCCACTCAACTACATACACTTCAATTAAATCTACCCCTAAACTCTGAAAGTAGCACAACCTGGTACCGTCTAAATAACCAGAGACCCTGTAGATGATCAGTAAAATGTCAGACCTCTTTAAGGCATTGGGTGGTATAGTGGCAATGTCATTGAAACAGTAATCCAGGGTCTGAGGCTTGTGCGTCAAGGCCAGATGTATAAATCTCTCATGCCAGTTGGTGGATTTTGAATGTAATTGATAAAAGTCTAACATATAAAAATATGAAACTGGTGTTGGGAATTGTGGCCATGAAATTTCTATGTATGACTGTAAAGAAAAACTTGTTTGGCTCACTAATGGCCACCAGAGATAGAAGTCTGGCATCCATGCCTGGCATACATGTGACTCAAGACCCACAGCAAAGTGAGCCTTTGAACTGGCCTAGCCAGTGACACCAAATGTACATGAAAAATATAAGGAAAAAGGAAATAAGGTCATCAGGAAATGCAGTTAAGCAAATCCGAGTTGAGTGGAGAGAGGCTCAAAGCTTAAGTTAATAGCAAGTTAATGCCTACTTACAGGGTATTAGCTACAGACTGAAGGATGTTATATGCATAGTGAGGGTGACAGCAAAGAATAGCAGAAAAAATAGCAATTGCACAGCATATCGCAGATGTACAATTTTATTTTTATTTAAGGGATATGGGCGTCGCTGACTGATTCAACATTTATTGCCCACTCCTAATTTTCCTGGAGGTGGTAGAGGCAAGTTGACATCAAGAACCACTGCTGTCCTTGGGTGTAAGGATACCCACAGTGCTGTTAGGAAGAATGTTCCCAGTGTTTCATCCGGCAACAGTGAAGACGCAGCAAAGTAACTCCAAGCCTGGATGGTGTATGGCTTGGAGAGAACCTTGCAGATGGTGGTGTTCACATGCATATGCTGCTTTGTCCTTTTAGGTGGGAGAGATTGTGGATTTGGAATATGTTGTCAGAGAAGCCATGATGAATTACTGTTGTGCAATGCAGTAGATGGTACATAAAGCTACTACTGCGCAATGGTGGTGGACAGAGTCAATGTTGAAAGCAGTGGATGTGGTGCCAGTCAAGCAAGCTGCTTTATTCAGAATCCTGTCCAGCTTGAGTGTTGTTGAGTCCAGCTGCACTCTTCAAGACAACTGCTTCATAGAACAAGAGTCACAAGTTGTCCAAGCAAAGTTGGAAATGACACACAGCATTTGTGAGGCTACAACTAGAGTACTGCCTGCACAGATAGTATCATCTTATTTAAAGAGGGTACAACGGACACTGGATGCAACTCAGGGAAAGCTTACAAAGGCAATTCCTGGGATGAAGACAGTGTCTTATGAGGAAAGGATAAATAGGTTAGATCTGTACTCACTGGAGTTGAGAAGACTGAGAAGCAATCTTGATGTAATATACAAGATTCTGAATGGGCTCAGGTAGGTAATGTTGAAAGGATGTTTCAACTCAACGGGAATCTAGAAGTCAGGTTCAAAACAAGGGGTCTTGTATTTAAGATAAGTTGAGGAGGAATTTATTTTCCCTAAAGGTTACTAAATTTTGAACTTGCTTTCTAGAAGAAGCAATCCTAAGTCCAAGTTAGAAAGATTTTGATCTACAAAGGGAGTCAAGTCTAGTCCCATTTGCCAGCACTTGGCCCATATCCCTCTAAAGCCTTCCTATTCATATACCCATTTAGATGCCTTTTAAATATTGCAATTGTACCAGCCTCCACCACTTCCTCTGGCAGCTAATTCCATATATGCACCATCCTTTGCATGAAGAAGTTGCCCCTTAGGTCCCTTTTCTATCTTTCTCCTCTCACTTACACTGTCTGGTTCTGGACCCGCAACTTCACTTTCAAGAAATTATGAACCTGCACTCCAAGGTCTCTTTGTTCAGCAACACTCCCCAGGACCTTACCATTAGCTGCATAAAACCTGCCTTGATTTGCCTTTTCAAAGTGCAGCACCTCAACACTTATCTAATCTCCATCTGCTACTCCTCGGCCTATCAACCCATCTGATCAAGATCAGGTAATGTTCTTCACTGTCCACTACACCTCCAACTTTTGGTGTCATCTGCAAATCTACTGATTATACCTCCTATGTTCACACCCAAATCATTTACATAAATGAACCCAGCACCGATCCTTGCGGCACACCACTGGTCAAAGGTCTCCAGGCTGAAAAGCAACCCTCAACTACCACCTCTGTTTTACCTTTGAGCCAGTTCTGTATCCAAACGGCTAGTTCTCCCTGTATTCCATGTGATCTAATCTTACTGACCGGTCTACCATGAGGAACCTTGTTGAACACCTTACTGAAGTTCATACAGATCACATCCACCACTCTGTCCGCATCAATCTTCTTCATTACTTTTTCAACAAACTCAAATCAAGTTAGTGAGATGATTTCTCATGCATAAAGCCATGTTGACCATCACTAATCAGTCCCTGCCTTTCCAAATATATGCAAATCCTGTCCCTCAGGATTCCCTCCAACAATTTGCCCACCACCAATGTCAGGTCCTCTTGTTACCGTCCTCTTGTTCCCTGGCTTTCCCTTTCCAACTTTCTGAAATAATAGCATCAAAGCCAACCTCCAGTCTTCCAGCACCTCACCTGTGGCATTTGATGATATAAATATCTCAGCAAGCAGCCCAGCAGTCACTTCCCTAGCTTCCCACAGAATTCTAAGGCACACTTGATCAGGTCCTGGGGATTTATCCACCTTTTAATTTGGAAAATTTGCTTGCTCCTAAGAGCCCACCTCTAAAGTTCCTAAAAGGAAGCAGTGAATACCATAATATAGAATTCAAACTACTAATTTGCTGATATCCTAACATAAGGCACAACTGCAACTCAGTGTACATAAGGCATAACTGCTTGTGTAACAGGTGTATGAGCGATGTTCCAACGTAGGATTGAGTTTATTAAATAATACTCAACTTTTATTTTAGGAAATGAGACATTAGTATATTCTGCTTAATTATGGTCAATGAAACACACGGGTATCATGTGGCCCTTTGTGAATGCAAATGTGCATTAATTGAAGTCAGGTCAAAAACAAAAATGCTGGAGGTTTGCTTTTCTAGCTTAACTAATAGACTCAAATGGTGGAGGAAAATCACTTTTTTATATCCTGCTATATTATGGTGAAGCCACTTTAGAGGTAAAAAGCTTTTAGTCAAAGACAGTTTCGTATTTTAAATTGGCTGAGCTCTGTAATCACATTACTTTGAAATTAAGTTCTCCTAATATTTATATGATGACACAACAATCCAGGTTGTACAGTTTTCGAGTTTGAATTAATTCTTGGTAGTGTGACATGCTGGAGAACAAATGAATGCTTTTCAAAGTGAGTTTTTAAAATAACTGGTTCTAGGCAGCAGCAGATATTGTGAAGAAATAATTCTTTTAACTGAAATACATTGACAGGCTTTGGAATTTTCTGGAATACTTTGATATTATCTCCAATGTCTAATTTCTACAATCATTATGGAGGCGAAATACATTTTCTAAGCAGCCAAAACTACTTTGGAGATGATTGCTTGTCTTGAACAAACTAGAAACCTAACAGGGAAAAGCTGTAAGGAAAAGTATATTCCTACAATGATTGACATCTTGAGGAACTCAGTCAAGGAGACAATAGAAAGCAATTTCAGTAAAATGACCATCTCCCTTATCATAAATTGGGCACACATGCCTAGCCAAATCAACACTGACCGTGCAGTGGACTTGACAATGCTAACTATACACATGCAAAACAAATACTCTAAAATAATTTAACTTTAGCAGAACTGTAAATATGCAAGGCTAATGGATTTATAATTGCAATTATCATTTACAATTGCTATGTCTGGTCAGTATCTTCCTCAAAATTCTTCTGAATCTTTCCCAACATGAAGGAAAGGTCTGTACAGACCAGCAACTTTGCCTGTATACGGGAGATTGCCCCAGTGAAAAATAGTGGACAATAACAATAAAGACATGCAAAATTACAATGAAAAAGACTAGCTGTAGGTAAACATTTATGAACCATCAGTATATACACCTCAAATTAAATCTCTAATCCCCTTATAAATTCTTCATAACACACAGACATGAAGAAATGTGTGTTTCAGCCAGAAAAACTGGAAAGGCAGCTTAATGGATCTTGTTCACAAGGTTTAAAGGTGATTTTTATGCTGATCATTATGCTGATCAGAACACTGTTTCTCAGTGTTCCTTCTCTGGATGCTTTCACTTGCTGACAGGAGGCAGACGATGACTGGTTCACAGCTATAAAGGAACTCTGACTTATTAATTCAAAGTTACAGCTTACAGCAACTGCCAAGATAAAATAAACTGGTTTTCTTCAGGCTAAAATCAGAAGTCAAAAGACTCCAGGTTATAGTGCAACAGGTTTATTGAAATCACAAGCATTTGGAGCACTGTTCCTTCATCAGGCATGTGTCACGGGCAGAAAGACTGATACATTTCACCTGATGAAGGAGTAGCATTCTGAAAGCTTGTGATTTCAAATAAACCTGTTGGACTACAACCTGATGTCACATGACTTCTGATTTTGTCCACTCCAATCCAACACCGGCACCTCCACATCATTTCTTCAGGCTAAAAGTGTTTTTTTAAAAACTGTGCAGGATAAAGACTGCTCCTGGGTTGGAGAAGATCTGATGGCTTCTTTCTAACATGGTTCTCAGGTAGTTGAACAGCTTGCAGCTATGGACAATCACAGTCATTGTCAGGCAGGAAGGCATTGATGACTGGTCACTAGTCCACAGACCAATTAGCTACTTGTCAGTAGAATGTACAATTGTACACATCCATAGCTCCAGCTTCTGTACACCTTCTCCAATGATAGCTTGAACCAGCAGTTGTGTAAACAGTAATTACAATGAATGCCAGATTAATTGCCTCTTGATGCCCTTACAGCATGAAGTGAGGAAAACAATATGCAGTTAGCTAATGTTAATCAATCAGAGTAGACTTTGACTGACATGAACATATGCCCTTGACAAAGTTAGGCATATCCCTTGACAGAGGTAAAACCCTCAAAAGCCCTGGGTATACACATTCAAATTGACAAGAAATGGACAGCCAGATGCATAATAAAAGAACAATAATAGACATTTTTTAAAAAAATGAAAGGACTGCAGGTGTTTAAAATCAGAAACAAAAACAGAAGTTGCTGGAAAAGCACAGGTCTGGCAGCATCTGTGAAGTGAAATCAAAGCTAACATTTCAGGTCTGTTCCAAGGTAGAGTCATGAGACCTAAAATGCTGACTTTGATTTCTCTGCACAGATGCTGCCAGACCTGCTGAGTTTTTCCAGCAACTTCGGTTTTTGTTTCATAAACAGACATTGGTTCTCTGATCTCTCATCCTTTCAGAGTCCCTTTCCATAACCTATTGATTTACACTGGCTATACCTATCCCTTGTGCCCATGTGGCACTTGGCCTCACAGATCAAAAGAAAACACACATGCACACTGAAATTGATCTTTAGCTATCAGTAGGTGTTGTACGACAACACCCTTCAAGTCACCAAATTTGAAACCCTATGAACAAGGATTAATATTTGTACAATGTTGAGAAATTTCTTGAGATAAATCGATCCAACTTCAAAACTGGTTAGCCCCACTACACCTAGAGAAAGCAACATGACTCAGCTATTTGATAATTTTCAGCCCTGTAAGATCAAGTATTCAAAAGTATCCATGTAGCCCTGTTCTCTTTGGCTCCTGTTCTCAATGAAGTATTTAAATTGTGAAATGTATATGTGGTTCAGTACCTTTCAGTTATGAGTGGTGTATAGGCTTCTAACTTCAACATAATTTTACTTTTTTTAAAAAATCTCTCATTCAACAACATCTGTTATCTACTAAATTGTTTGCCTACTGTATCCTTTGGTACTGAAGGGCAGTTCCATGTCTTTAACTTGATTACTAAGCCACATGAATTTTTCAACACAAGTTATACAGTAATTGAACCCTCAAGCTGGAAGTTTGTGTCTTGAATAAAGTATCATTATATTTCAGAGAATAACTTCTTAGACATAAAATGAAAGCTCAACATTTCAAAAATAATCAGCATAATCATATCAGTCATATGTACAAAAATTAAAAAAAAAGAGTCTTGGTTGGTGACTAAATTATTAAACCAAGATGTTAAGGTATGAATAGTGGGAAGGTCTCAGAATTTATCACTCATTAGCCTTAAATAAGTCAGATTTGTCAGAGAGACAATGGGACTGTATGATTTGCTTCACCATTCCAAGGTTAGAGAGAGGCTAAGTTAATTAAATCAATCACAATCACAGTGCTTAATCACTTGCTGTAAGTGCAGGTGGATTGGGTTGGCCCATTATTGATAATGATATCCTATTAAACTTGCCGTTAAAAAAAAAGAGCGATTTGGGTAAAGTACTGAAGAGATGGTATTATCCATAGCAATATATAGTACAAGTCATCTCCTCAGAAAGAAATCTGGAAGGTAAATCTGACAAAAAAATTCATAGCTCAATTAAAGATGGCATCATTTAACACAAGCACAGCTTAATTCTCTAATTAAAAAAAGTGGAAAATTCAGCATTTCTGGTAGCATCTGTGGAGAGAGAAACAATACTTCTTATCCAATATGATTTCTGAAGGTAACATGCTCTCTCCACAGATGCTACCATGCCTGCTGAGTTGCTCCAGCATTTGTAAATACAAAATTTCAGATTTCCAGCAAATATAATGTTTTGTTTTAAAAGTCTCTAATGTGTATTAACTAACATTTGATAGCATATTAGGGTTTGTGAAAATACATGAAGCACAAGTACCCCATCATATCCCCACTAATCCAGAATCCCCATCATATCCTGTATGTACCTTTTCACTCAATCTTAAGGTTCTGGTATTTCAGGAATGACGGTTTACAATAAGCAGCTTTACTGGTACAAAGTAACTGACATTTATTTTAGAAACATTTTCATTCTTTCGACATGGTATTAATTGTTTGTATTTTTAGAAATCTAACCCCCATTTTCATTACTCTGGCACACTTCAAGAAACCCAGAATTGTTATGGCGCAGAAAGAGCCTATATGGCTCTTTGAAACTCCACTGTGATTCTATTACAAAATACCAGTCTCCTCCCTTTTTCCTGTACCTTTGTACATCATTTCTACCCAATAACCATCCAATGTGCCCCCCCCCCCCCCCCACCCCCACCGGTGCCTCATTTGAACCTACCTTCACCACATTTACAGATATTCCAGCACATTTCATATCACAACAACTTTCTCTGTGAAAAAAATGTTTCCTCGCATCACCTTTATTTTGCTTGTACATCACTTTAAATAGGATCATAGAGATGTACAGAACAGAAACAGTCCCTTCAGTCCAACTCAACCATGTCAACCAGATATCTAAATTAATCTTGACCTATTTGCCAGCATTTGGCTCATATCTCTCTAAATCCTTCCTATTCATATACCTATCCAGATGCCTTTTAAATGTTGTTAATTGTACCAGACTTCACCACTTCATCTGGCAGTTCATTCCACACATGCACTACCTTCTGTGAAAAAAGTTGCCCCTTAGATCCCTTGTAAATCTTTCCTCTTTCACCTTAAACCTGTGCCCTCTAGTTCTGGACTCCCCTACCCTTGGGAAAAGACCTTGACTATTCACTCCATCCATGCCTATCATGATTTTATAAACTTTTTATAAGGTCACATCTCAGCCTCCGATGTTCCAAGGAATCTATGCCCTCAAGGCCCATTTGCTCTAGAGGTGTGCAATAACATTGCTAATTTGTTCTGCTGACCTGAAAGAAAGAGAGAGTGTGAGGGAGAGCAGGTTAGAGTGTTAAAGGATTTGTTCCAGTGCAATGAAGGAATAACTAAAATAATCAATGTCTGACTTGAAGGGCAACTTGCACATGTTAGTACTTACATATACCATCCTCATCTTTTGAGGTGGTTTGGGAGAAATTGTCAAAGTCATGGCTAGTTGCTGAAATACATTTTGTTGCCAGTACACTGAAGCTCTATCGGATAAATGGTGAAGAGTTTAAAGCGTTGGATGAGAGGTTGGTTGCTTTCTCTTGGTTGGTGAGAGTTTCCTCAAATGATTTTGGAGGCAGAAGATCGACCAGAATTGGGAGGCAGGAGACCGACTGGAGTCAGGAGTCAATGCTAAGGGCACCTTATGCCACTCTCTCCGCTTTATATACAGCGGTGCTGTCACCTCTGGTGGGTTTGTCCTACTGAACAATTAGGACCTAATTAGGGGAGGTGATAAATGGCTTACCTGCTGACCTGTGAGGGCGCGAGCACGAGAGAGTGTGTGGGTGTTCGAGAGAGGGTGTTCGAGAGAGAGTGAAGACTGGTATGTTTCTCTGTCTTGCAGGCAGACTATAAAAAAGTACATAGCCACCTCCTGCAATTCAGAATCAATTTAAATAGCCATCTCCTGTAGTTAAGAAAGAATAAGAACACTGCAGTTAAGAATCTAACCACACCCTGCAGTTAAGAAACAATTTAAAACAAATCCTGCAGCTAAGGAATGATCTAATCACATTGTTTCTGGAAATAATCAAATCACGACATAGTGTCTTTGGTGGCATGTGACTGTGCTGTAAAATCCTGTATAAAGCAGAACTGTTCCCGTGTTCAGAGAGATCTCTTATGGAGACACAGCTCCATAAGCTCCACAAACAGTGTTAAGGGTTCCTCCAAAAGACTGTACGTGCTTAATAAATTTTGGCTGTTCACAGCAGTCGAGACATTGCAATTGCATCAAGTGTGTAATAAATCTCAAGAAAAAGAACTGGAAAATACTGGAAAATAATGCCCTACCAACTTGCTTCAATATTTTGAAGTCATCAATGATTTGGTGGATATAAGTTGTTTGTTAAGAAGCTTTTGCCAGAGGCCAAGAAAATAGAATAATAAAGGCTCAGTCCTGTGGATTTTTACACAGATTTTGTACTGGATAAGGGACTGTTTGAATTTAGGTAAATGGAAGGCAGGTGTCACAAAGTAGTCGATGTGACTCGGGTAGTAGAACTCTTGCTGGAGTCAGAAAAGGGCTCATGATCTGCTTAAGAGAGTGGAGTGCAAAAAAAAGGCTTACACTCCAATGGAAGTGAGAAAGCACAGACTTGTCTTTGAGATTAGACTTTTGGGACAGTGCCTATTGCCTTAAAGCAGGATGAAAACATCCTCTGGCACTATTTTGAAGAATAATGGGGATTGGAGAGAGGAGTCATTTTCAACATCCCTACTGTCCTGATCACGATGACGAGCTCTCAATCAGCTTTACTGAAGCAAGCTATCTGAACATTACTATACAGAGATCTACAGAGGTGGTGGTTATAAATCTTGCTTCAGTTTGGACCTTTTCACAGAAAGGTACTTCTTTTCCAATTCCATAATAACATCACTATTCACGTTTTCCAGAAAGTTGATAAGTGCAAACCAGAGAGACATATTTCTTCTGTCCATTGTGTGGAGGATTCCCACACAAATCTTCTGAGCCACCTGTCAGGAAAGACATCCGTCCAGCAATTGCTTTCAGTTGACTGGGAAGCTATCAGGGTAAAAACAATGACTGCAGATGCTGAAAATCAAACACTGGATTAGTGGTGCTGGAAGAGCACAGCAGTTCAGGCAGCATCCAACGAGCAGTGAAATCAACGTTTCGGGCAAAAGACCTTCATCAGGAATAAAGGCAGTGAGCCTGAAGCATGGAGAGATAAGCTAGAGGAGGGTGGGGGTGGGGAGAGAGTAGCATAGAGTACAATGGGTGAGTGGGGGAGGAGATGAAGGTGATAGGTCAAGGAGGAGAGGGTGGAGTGGATAGGTGGAAAAGAAGATAGGCAGGTCGGACAAGTCAAGGAAACAGTAACTGAGCTGGAAGTTTGAAACTAGGATGAGGTGGGGGAAGGGGAAATGAGGAAGCTGTTGAAGTCCACATTGATGCCCTGGGGTTGAAGTGTTCCGAGGCGGAAGATGAGGCGTTCTTCCTCCAGGCGTCTGGTGGTGAGGGAGCGGCGGTGAAGGAGGCCCAGGACCTCCATGTCCTCGGCAGAGTGGGAGGGGGAGTTGAAATGTTGGGCCACGGGGCGGTTTGGTTGATTGGTGCGGGTGTCTCGGAGATGTACCTTGGGAAGCTATCAACTTAATCCTTATTCAGCAAAGTTTAGAAAGCTGTTTGGAGCAAAGCTCTGCATGGCCCCTTTTGATGTCAAAGATGTTTGCCTGCAGCAACGATGAAGTTCTATGGAAAGTCCTCAATAGATTCAGCAAAATTTGGTACTGTCTTCTAATTCCTGCAGGATGGCATGAAAGCAAATGAGTTTTGTACAGACTGGAGATCAAGTCCTTTTGTAAGTAGACGGCTAAGAAACAAGCTGAGGTTACACTAACTTTCTCTCTATCTTGGCCTATTCCCAGAACTCCTTCATGACCAAGTGTCACAAGGGGTTACAAGTTTTGACAGGTTGACAGCCAAGAATAGGCTGACCCTCCAGCACATCTATAACTCAATATGCTAATGACTGAGCAATTGTTGCCTATGCTGTAAGTGATATTCAAGCCATGCACAATTTCTTAAATTCCACAAAAGGGTTGATCTCTTTCTCAACATCAGCAAGGCCAAATTCCATAACTTGGCCTCTCTTGAACCAATACCTACACTTCCAGCTGTTGTTATTGATGGAACACTTCAGAAGTTATTGAACAATTGCCGTACATCAGCAGCTATCTTTCTCAAAAGGTCTGATCAGGATACTCAAAGTCAAGTGCAAAGACAGGTGATATCCAATCCTCACCAAAAAAAATTCCTTCAGGGTGACAACCACGATCACTGAAATCAGCTGTGCCTGCATGCAAAATAACTGGATACTGCAGCAGAATATCTTTACGCAGCATAAGTATGGTGCCCAAGAATTGCAGAGAAAATGTTTTAAGCACTTTCTGAAGGCCTCAGTGAAAATGAAATAAATTGACATCAATCCTTGGGAAAAATCTGCTACAAACAGTGCCACGTGCTGCACCATATTAACCAAGCCGCAGCACAGTTGGAAACTGGACACATATAGACAAGTGACAAAAGCATACAGGAGAAACAGCAGAACCCTGCCTCAAGATCTTCTATGCCTCAGTTGAATTCTAGTCTCCTCTGCCCAAAGACAGATGATTCCAGAATTGGACTACCCAGTCACCTGAGGACACACAAATCGTGAAGCCTCCAAAGATGCAATCTGTTTTGAGGGACAACAGATCATGACCAATTAGGGAAACACAGAGATACTGAATTTCCTACACTGCTTTAAAAAAAACTTAACTGCCTTTGAAGCTCTTTTGGAACATCTTGCGGTTGCAATTTTTTCTTTTGTATTGAAACTGGGAATTCACATGAATTCAGAATTACAAATGTTATCTACCATTTTGGAGTAAACTGATGAAGGAACTGATGGGGAAGTACCTACAAATTCACAATTGACACAATTGTGCACAAATATATTTTACAAAGAAGAGAATTTGCAAGCATCTGACACAATGTATGCCATGTGAGAATCACCCCATATCTTATATGTCATTCATTCCAACAGATCTATGCCAGTACTTATGCACATTGAACCCTTCTCAATAAATTTTCTTCTAAATTTATTGTTAACTCTCCATTTCCTTGTCATCAAATGCTCGTCAACCTTACCTCTGAATTCATCTATATTATTCGCTTCAACCATTCCTCATGGTAGATAGTCATACATTTTTATTTATCACTTTTTCAGTAAAGAAATTTATTCTGAATTCACTGCTGAATTTCTTAGGGAATATCCTATATTTATGGCCTCTAGTTATACTCATCCGTAAAAAAAGAGAAATTTTCTTTCTATCTACTCTTTGAAAAAGTTTACATAATTTGAGACACCTCTACGAGGTCACCCCTCACACACCCCATTCCAATCTTCTTTGCACCCAGAGGGGCAAGATACAACTTGACAATCTTTTTCTGGCATAGAAAACCCACAGATATCTGATATTATCTGTTTAATTTATCTCTGTACTCTCTGCAGTTTCCTCTCCATCCTTTAAATAACATGTTCGTCAGAATTGCATATGGTGCTCCAAGGTTGCATGCAGACATCGCAAATTTTTTCAATTCTCTTTAGCTATAAAGCTTTGCTTTCTCATGGCCATTTAATCTGTAGCACAGCTTTAGTGATGAATACATTTGTACCGAGAACCTCTTGTTACTCTCTCTCACTTAAACTCTTACCTTAAAGTAAATGACTACCCGATTACAGATGTATTCTGAGCAATACATACTACCTGTATTTAACTTCATTTGCCAATAATTTCCCTATTCTTCAAGCTTATTCACGTCCTCCTATACTTCATTGCAGTACTCTTCAGTATTCACTCTCCACTCAAATTTTGTTCACCTGCTATTTTAGAAACTATGCTGTTAATTAGCTGAAATTTTTGAAGTAAATTGTGAATTATAGTACCAAAACTGATCCTGGTTAGACATCGCTTACAATTTTTGCAATTTTGTCTTGAAATTAGCTAGAAGTCATTCTTCCACTTGTACTGACTTCACAGTCTGTGACCTTTTTAATCTATTGTAAGTATCGTAAAATCCTGATGAATTACATTTACTGCATTAACACTGTCTACGCTCTCTGTTAACTCCTTATAAAATCCAATAAGGTTGGTTAAACAAGATTTTCACTTTAAAAATCTATTCTAACCATCATCACATTTTTAATTTCCATGTTATTCTATACTCTGCTTTATTACAGACTTAATTACTTTTTCTAACCCTGATTGTAAGCTGATTTAGAATTATAGAATTCCTAGAGTGGAGGCAGGCCATTCGGCCCATCAAATCCACACCGACCCTCTGAAAAGCATCCTACCCAGACCAACCTCCCCTACCATACCCTTATAATTTTGTACTTCCCATGGCTAACACAGCTAGCCTGCAGATCCCTGGACACAATGGGTAATTTAGCATGGCCAAACCATTTAACCTGAACATCTTTGGACTGTGGGAGGAAACCACAGTCCACTGTGGGCAGCACGGTGGCTCAGTGGTTAGCACTGCTGCCACACAGCGCCAGGGACCCAGGTCCAATTCCCACCTCGGGCACCTGCCTGTGAGGAGTTTGCACATTCTCCCTGTGTCGGCGTGGTTTCCTCCCATGGTTCAAAGATGTGCAGGTCAGGTGAATTGGCTATGCTAAATTGCCCATAGTGTTAGGTGGATTAGTCAGAGGTAAATGTAGGGGAATGGGTTTGGGTGGCTCTCAGAGGGTTGCTGTGACTTGTTGGGCCGAAGGGCCTGTTTCCACACTGTAGAGAATTTAATCTAATTTAAAAAAAACATTGGGAGAATGTGCAAATTCCATACAGACACAGTCACCTGGGGCTGGAATCAAATCCAGATCCCTGGCACTGCAAAGCAGCAATATGAACTACTGAGCCACTGTGCCACTCACAATTGTTTGGACTATTACTGCTTGGACATTTCCTACTTCCTACTTAAACATAGGAATTACGTAAGCTTAGTACCTCTACTACACGTTTACCTAACAAATTGTTAGATACAAGTATTAGTGCCTTTGCTATCTCAGTGCGAGATTCTGGCAGGTGACTTTTTTTCCCATTCATGGGATGTGGATACCACTAGCAAGGTCAGAATTTGTTGCCCATCTCTAACTGTCCTTTGGATGGTGAATCGTTGTAGTCCTTGGGGGTGAAATGAGGTCAGGGACTGAGTGGATGAAATTCAAATTGAGCAGCGAGCATATTATTGTACAGTTGTACATTATTGTATCAATTTCCACACATATGGCTGGAAATAATACATGTGTACATCATGCAGAGTTGTGTGTTTAGTAGGAAAAGGACTGTATACTACTGTACATGAATCACAGAAACCATGAACAGTGCTGAGAAATTCTTGCAAAAAGCGAAGTGTTCAGATGTGAAGCCAGGCAATTAAATATAAAAATCAGGCTTGAAGTTCTGCATATAATCATCAATAAACAAAGCATATGGGAACTACAAATGTACAGAAAAGTGCATCACGAAACATTCAGATTGTCGAAGCGGAGACTGGTTAGTTCAGTTGGCTGGATGGTTGGTCTACGATTTAGAGTGATACCGACAGTGCAGGTTCAATTCCCACACCAGCCAAGGTCACCATGAAGGTCCCTCCTTCTCAATCTCACTTCTTGCCTGAGGTGTGGTGACCCCCAGGATAAACTCACCACTTGTTGTATCTCTCTTTCTCTCTCTCAGAGAGCAGCTGAATGATCCTCAGACTACGACAAATTAACTTTAGTAGCCACACTATCAGAGGCCTTGGGTAATGAACAGACATTGTCTATAAAAAGATTCTGGAGAAGAATAAAGATCATGTGAAACACATGGACACTGAAATGTGGGAATTCTAACATGCTATAATCAGCATAATATTTGAAAGTACTCTAACCCAAAATGAGCTTTACACTTCAATGTTAAGACTTCCTCTCAATACATATGAAATAAATGATTGTAATGGATATTATCATCAAGTTGTCACGATGACCCCATATCAAGACAATGTTTGTACAAAATCTTTGCTACATCTTATTTGTACCCATGTCCACTGATTGTGCCCTCAGATAATGAGTAGAGTTTAGATTCTGGAAGATGCAAAAGAACTATTCGATTTAATATTTCTATCTCCATAAATGCAGTCAGACTTGCTGAGTTTCTGTAGTATTTTCTATTTTTATTTCTAATTTCTAGCATCTGCAATCTTCTAGTTCTATTATATTTATAATTTAGGTGCCTGCACTTACAGGAAGCATAGAAGGATATCTATAGAGGTGTACAGTAGGGAAACAGACATTTCTATCCATTTGACCAACACCTTTAAGATAGTGAAAAGATTAAGCTAAGCCATATGCATAGGTTATTCACACTGGGCAGGTGTGTGAAAAATCATGGGACATAGCTATAAGATATGAAAACATAAAACTCAATAATTATTTTTTTTCACATAGAATCTGCAGGAACAGATTGGTATGTGCATTGAGTACTGATTTATTACAAGGAGTCAAGGAGGAGTTAAGCAAGTGAGTGAGAATAACATAACAGCACACAAAATCGGAAGATAAAACACCAAGATCTCTTGCAACTTGTTTAAATCATCTTTTGGGTCTGGAAAACAACTGTGCCAGGTTTTTAACCTCTCCAAGGAGAATGTGAGGCAGAAAGGATGGAGTAACAACATGCAGAAGTCACACCATAACAATATAAAACAACATGGAAAATGTGAAGAATGAGTTTACCTTTTCCCATGTTTAGCTTTCACGTATTCAAGTAGTTTAGTGAAGAACACAGTAGGAAAATTGAAAAACAGAACATAGAAAGGATACCAAAATATTACAACACAAACAGACCATTTGATCCAGATACTTCCCTCATGAATCACCATTTGTTTACTCACACCCCATAATGTTCAATATGAAACAATAAAAGTTGCTGGAAAAGCTCAGCAGATCTGGCAGCATCTGTGAAGAGAAATCAAAGTTAACACTTCGGGTCCAGTGACCCGTCCTCAGAATTCAACATGATTCCTTTTTATCAATGCTTAAAATCATTTAATGGTCTTTAATTAAACTACTCTTTGTTGGAGAAAAAAAGTCATATGCTAAGTATCATTTCTGATAGCAGTGAGAAAACAGCTTCTCCAATTGCTCCACTTATGTGGTGAAGGTACATGTATGATACTTCTAGTTAGGGTGTTAAAGGATGTGATCCAGTGCATTGAAGGAATAACTAATCAATGTCTGACTTGAAGGGCAACTTGCACATGTTGGTACTTACATATACCATCCTCATCTTTTGAGGTGGTTTGGGAGAAATTGTCAAAATCATGGCTAGTTGCTGAAATACATTTTGTTGCCAGTACACTGAAGCTCTATCGGATAAATAGTGAACGGTTTAAAGTGTTGGATGAGATGCATATCAAGTTGGTTGCTTTTTCTTGGTTGGTGAGTTTCCTCAAATGATTTTGGAGGCAGAAGATCAACCAGAATTGGGAGGCAGGAGACCGACTGGAGTCGGGAGTCAATGCTAAGGGCACCTTATGCCACTCCCTCCGCTTTATATACAGTGGTGCTGTCATCTCTGGTGGGTTTGTCCCACTGAAGGATTAGGACGTAATTAAGGGAGGTGATAAATGGCTTACATATTGTCTAGTAGCTATGATTCTAGAGTATGACCATACCTGTTTTATGCTTAGCTATAATGTGGTCCACCGTTGCCAACCTTGACACAGATTCCCTCATCTTTCTGTCATGTTAGATGACGACTGTGTAGGATCACCTGAGCTGGATACTCTTTTTGCAGTGTTTGCAGACAATGCTGAGTTCAAAGTTGAGGATCCTTCTTTCTTCTTTGGTGTCACTTGATTCAAACATGTGATTTGCTTGAGCATTTTGCTGGGAACTCAACAACACAGATCTAGCATAGTCACCCATTTATCCACTCATTAGAAGACTGGACATTTGAAATCTTAGCAGCACATGGTGACCAACGTTATTAAAAAAAAACGAAAAGATATGTCCTCGTCTATCCTGACTATTACGCTTGACCCAATCAAGTGAAAGAGGAGATGTTGCACCGCCTATTTGTGTAGCGAAGAACAAAAAAGATCATTGATGAAAAGGGACCATTGTGCTAAGTGATAAAAATCTTCATGGGCAGTGGCAACACATGCTGACATGCTGGATTCAAATTCAAGGCTGATTGAACACTGTAACATTGTATTTGACTAATATATCATGAAACTGATATAATTCTATAATAAACATCACTATATTGGCAATTTTTAATACTTGCCAAAAATTGCAATCTGCAATAAAAGGCCTGTTAAATTCTATTGTCGAGATTCAGAAATCATCACTCTCCATGCAGCTCATTCTAGTTTTCCTTCCAATCTGTTCGTGGAATGTGGGTACTATAGGCTAGGCTAGCATGGGTGACATTTACACCCATGGCTGAATTGCCCTGAAGACAGGAGCGACCTGCTTTCTTGAAATTATGCAGTCCATGGGGTGTACAGCGATCCACAACATTATCAGGAAGAAAGCTCCAGAATATTGATTGTGCAACAGTGAAGTAACTGGGGGGGGGTGTTGAAGAGAAAGAGGGGTCTGTAGCCCCAAAACAAGAGAGTGAGAGGCTTGCAGTGGAACCTGCAGATGATAGGTGTAGGGTAGGTGTTCCCATGTATCCGCTGTCCTTATACTTCAACATGGTAGAGGTTGTGTGGGTTTTGAAGATGCTGTTAAAGGAGGCTTAGTGAGTTATTGCGATGAATCTTGTGGATGGTACACCTGACTGCCAGTGTTTATCAGTGATGAATGGAGCAAAAATTTAAAATTGTGGTTGAATCAAATGAACTTTAAAAGGAGATGGCAGAACAGATGAATGTTCAACTTTAATGCATTTAGGGAGGTCAAACAGTAAAAGGGAATTGCAGCTACAAGAAAAAATTGGAGTTGTTTTCCTTGGAACAGAGAAGTGTTATGGTGCGACATTAATGAGATAGACAAAATTGTGAGGGGTAGAGATAAAGTCTCATGAGGAAACTATTTGCTTTGGCAGAGAGTTCAAAAACCAGAAGTCATAGATTCAGGCTAAATGACAGAAGGATTAGAGGAGAGATGAGGAGCTTTTTTATGCAGCGGGTATTGGGTGTCGGGAATTAGCTGTCTGAGTTGGTGGCAGAGACAGGGACACTAAATTCTTTCAAAAAGTACTTGAATCTGTACTTTAAGTGCTGTAAGATGCATGGGAAGATGGAATTAGAAGGGTATGTGGGTATATTTTGGTCAGCGTGGGCAAGATGGGATGAATGGCCCTCTTCTACACTATATTACTTCTACGCTTCCATGGTTTTAATTTCAAACTCGGCATTGCATGCAAATACTGCAAGAGAGCATCCAGCTCAAATAATCCTGCACACTCTTCATCTAACATGGAAGGAAGATGAGGGAATCTGCGCCAAAGTTGGGAACACTAGTACTGCACACTAATTGAGCATAAAACAAACAATATAGTCATACGCCTACTTGGCAATGTCTGAGTCACTTATCTTCCCTAATTATATCCTGTCCCTTCAAAAGGACAAACTAGGGGTGCAAATCAAGTGACTTCTTTGGTCTGGATGATGTAGAGCTTCAAGCCTTGTCGGAATTACACTGACCCAGGCAAATCGAGAATATTTCATCAAACTACCATCTACCTTGTGGATGTTAGACTGATATTAGGGAGAGAGAGGAGTTATTTGCCACAATATTCCTAGCCCCTGACCTGCTCTTGTTGATTCAATACTTTAATATTGGCTCGGTTCAGTTTCAGGTCGACGGTAACATTCAAGATGTTGACAGTGGTGGATTCTGCAATGGTAATGCTATTAACACATCAAGAGGTGACAGCAAGATTTTCTCTTCGTGGAGAGAAGCTTTGCCTGCCAAATCTTGTGCAAACATTCCTTGCCAGTTTTCAGAAAAGCCTGGATGTTTTCCAGGTCTCCCTGTACATGGACACAGACTACATTATCTGACAAGTGGTCAAGTTGTGAATCCCCAGCTGAACACTGGGGATGTTCGCTGATGATTATTTTACATTACATTACATTACAGTGTGGAAACAGGCCCAACAGGTCCACACCGACCCGCCAAAGCGCAACCCACCCATACCCCTACATTTACCCCTTACTTAACACTACGGGTAACTTAACATGGCCAATTCACCTGACCTGCACATCTTTGGACTGTGGGAGGAAACTGGAGCACCCAGAGGAAACCCACGCAGACACGGGGAGGGCGTGCAAACTCCACACAGAGAGTCGCCTGAGGCTGGAATTGAATCCGGGTCTCTGGTGCTGTGAGGCAGCAGTGCTAACCACTGTGCCACCGTGCCGCCATTTCCGATTTTCAAATGGAAGGAAGATTATTAATGATTTCACCGATGATTGGGGCCAATTCACTAACTTGGAACTCCTGATTTGGAATACTAACTTGAGAAACTCCTGCATTGATGTCCTTAGAGAGAGATGATTCACATCCAACGATCGCAACTATTTTCCTTTATTCTCGGTATGACTCAAACTAGTGAAGCACAGCCCCTATTCCTATTGACTTCAGTTTTGCTAGGGCTCTTTGAATGAGGTCAATGGTGCTTTGATGTCAAGACATTCACTGTCACCTCAATTCTGCAGTTCAGCTCATTCCTCTATGTTTGGACAAAGGTTGTAAAAAAATTGAAGCGCTAAGTGGTTTGGGCACGTTCCTCCTTTGCAAGTGCCACTTGTTAGCACTGTTAATGAGCTCTTCCATCACTGTTGATGATCAACAGTAGACTGACAGGGTAGTAATTGGAAAGGCTGGATTTATATTGTGGACACGTTGTTACATAGATGCCAGTGCAGTGGCTGTATTGAAACAACTTCGCTTCGGGCGTGGCTAGTCCTGGAACATAAATCTTCAGTACCATTGCTGGAATGTTGTTATAGCACACAGCCTTTACAACATTCAGTTATTTCAAATTATACTTGACATCATGGATACTTCATATACCTGAATCAAATTAGTTGACAGGCATCTGAGATGCTGGGCACCTCAAGAAGAGTCAAAGAAAGAGCACTCCTCAGCAATCTTTGCAAATGCTTCAGCCTCATCTTCTGCACTGATATGTTTATCTCCCCTGTTGTTGAGGACAGGGATATTTACGGAGCCTCCTCCAAATGTTTGTAGTATAATTATCCACAACGATCCACAACTGAAAGTGGAAGGACTGCAGAGAGCTTAGATCTGATCCACTAGTTTTGGGACTGCTTTGCCCTGACCACTGCATGTTGCTTCCATTGCTTAAGCAGCACAGGTTAGCAAATGACGCTGCTCTTAGCACATCCTCCTACACTCTTCAATGAATAAGGGTTGTTTCCCTGTCTTGATGGCAGTGGTCAAGTGGAAGTACGGTGGGCGGCACGGTGGCATAGTGGTTAGCACTGCTGCCTCACAGCGCCGGAGACCCGGGTTCAATTCCCGCCTCAGGCGACTGACTGTGTGGAGTTTGCACGTTCTCCCCGTGTCTGCGTGGGTTTCCTCCGGGTGCTCCGGTTTCCTCCCACAGTCCAAAGATGTGCAGGTTAGGTGAATTGGCCAAGCTAAATTGCCCATAGTGTTAGGTAAGGGGTAGATGTAGATGTAGGGGTATGGGTGGGTACGCTTCGGCGGGGCGGTGTGGACTTGTTGGGCCGAAGGGCCTGTTTCCACACTGTAAGTAATCTAATCTAATCTAATCTATGCCAGCCAATGAGGTTATAGATTGTGGTTGAATACACATCTGCCGCTACTGATGGCCCACAGCACCTCTTGGGTTGCTAGTTTTGAGTTGCATCTCTGTTCAAAGACTGACTCATTTCGCACAGTGCTGGTGCACAGAACACAGTGGAGATGTCTTTCTCATTGTGAACCCATGACTTTGCCTCCACAGTGACTGTGCAGTGATCACTCCTAGTGATACTGTCATGCATGGTCAAGTCTGCAACTGGTAGACTGGTGAGGATGAAGTCTAGCAAGATTTTTCTACTTGCCGATTTCCTCATCACCCGCTGCAGACCCAGTCTAGCAACTATGTCCACAACGAATTAGCAAATCTGTAGTGTTACAGAGCCATGCTTGATAATAGACATTGAAGTTTACCCTTCCCGAAAACATTGTGCCATTTCCAAATGGTTCAACATAGAGGAGAACTGGTTCAATCCTTTCTTTAGACTGTAGTGATTTTGTACAACTGAGTGGGTTGTGCAGCCATTTGAGAGAGATTTAAGAGTCAACCACATTGCTGTGGGTCTGGAGTCACATGTAGGCCAGACAAAGACAGCAGCTTTGCGTTTTGTAGGACAGCAGTGAACCAGAGGCACTGTCACGACAACTGATAATGGTTACAAGGTAAACAAGGAGAAGGCTGGAAGAACATAGCAAGCCAGGCAGCATCAGGAGGTGGAGACATCAACGTTTCAGATGCTACCCTTCTTCAGGACTTGGGGCGAGTGTAAGGGGAGCTGTAGATAAGGGGGGGTTGGGGGTGCAAGGTGGTGAGGGAGGCATAGGTGAACACAGGTATGACCTGTTGCTCGATGAGAGGAATGAATCAGCTTGGTAATTGGAAGAGTCGAATAGACGAACAGAAGTGGGGGGAGGGGAAGAGAGAGAGAAAGAGGCTGGGAAGGGAGTCAGGGGATGGGATGGGAGGTTATTTGAAATTGGAGAACTCAAATGTTGAGTCCTCCGGGCTGTAGGCTGCCCAAGCAAAAGGAGGCGTTGCTCTTCCAATTTGCTGTCTGATTCACTGCGGCAATGGAGGAGGCTAAGGATGGTCACGTTGGAAAGGGAGTGGGAAGGGGAATTAAAATAGGCAGTGACTGGGAGATCAGGTCAGCCCATGCAGGCTCATCTGAGATGCTCAGCAAAACATGCTCTGAGTTTACATTTGGTCTCTCTCCAACGTACAGAAGACCACATCTGGAGCATCAGATACAGTAAACTAGGTTGGAGGAGAGGCAGGTGAACCTCTGTCTCACCTGAAGGACTGTTTGGAGCCCTGAGTGGAGGTGAAGGGGGTCGTGTGTTGGCAGATTTTGCATCTTTCATCTCTGCCAGATAACACAGAGGTTCACCTGCCTCTCTTCCAATCTAATTTACTGCATTCAGTACTCCCAACATGGTCTTCTCTACATCTGGAGATCAAACATTAACTCAGGACATGTCCCGCTGAGCATTTCAGCCAGGTCCACAGGGGCTGACCTGACCTCCCAGTCACCACCCATTTTAATTTCCCTTCCCACTCCCTTTCTGACATGACCATCCTTGGCCACCTCTACTGCCACAGCAAATCAGATCGCATATTGGAGGAGCAACACCTCATCTTCTGCCTGGCAGCCTACAGCTCGGAGGACTCAACACGGAGTTCTCCAATTTCAAATAACCTCCCTTCCTTTCCCCCAACTCCCTTACATTCCACTGATCGACACTTCCTTCTAGTTACCAACCGGATTCGTTCCTCTCATCGACCAACCAGGTCATACCCTCTACCTACCTCACCACCCCACACCCTCCCCTCCCCCAACCGCAACAACCCAACTTTTATCTGCAGCTCCCTTACACCCACCCCCAGTCCTGAAGGACTTCACCTCCCGATGCTGCCTGGCTTGCTGTGTTCCTCCAGCCTCCTGCTTGTCTACTTGGACTCTAGCATCTGCAACTTTTTTTGTGTGTCTGACAATGGTTACAAGGCTACCATTACATCAGCTTTCAACTACAGACTATTAAATTCAAATTTTACTATTTGCCACGGTGGAATTCTAAATCTGTCTCCTGGAACATCAGCCTGGGACTTCACAATTATAGTCCAGTAACATTACCACACCCCCACCTATCTCTGCAACGATGCTAAGCATTAAATATTTCTTACTCAATTGTTAGCCCTGCCATTGATGATTAAAAATATACATGGCAGAATGAAACTGTCATATCACAACTACATTCCATGTTTAGTTTAGCATTCAAATGCAAAACATTTTTATTGTATTACATTGAAGACATCAAAGTACAGTAAGCTAAATGCAAATCCTTACCCTTTTCTCCAATGCTCTGGATGGTAACTGCAAGGTAAAAAGAAAGAAACTGTTAAAAGTTAGAAAACCAGAAAATGAAAGTTTGCACACAAACTAAGCTCAACTATCATTAAATGTAAATCATGACACCCCTGTTAACAGGTAGCCAAAGCACAATGTCCCAAATTACTTCACAGCTCTGCGACTAAAGGCCACTGTCAATATAAACATTGCTACTGGAGTAAAATGTCATTTAGCTCATTGGGCTAGAGAAGGTATATCTGGAAATGAAACTAAGCCACAATAATACACGCACTTAAACACTTAAAAGACAGACTACTGAAGCTTTACCTTTAATCAGCAATATTTAAGTTCTGCACTACCATGCAATTATTCAATGCATGCACAATTCTGTTTGCATAGTATTTCAATGTAAATAAAAACTAAGAACTTCTCTGCAATGTAAACCGGTGACTACCCCAGTACAAAGGCAACATACTGCAAATGCTGGAAATTTGAAAAAATACAAAAACAATGAATACTTATCAGGTAAGATTTCATGGGCAGAAAGCTAAAGTGACGTAATGCTTCAGAGGCTGCGAGACCTGTTGAATTTCTCCAACATTTTCTGTGTGGGTAATGTTTCAGTTGACAGAAGGCCAGAGGAGAAGAATTGCCTCTATTTTTATAAATTAGGCCACTGGACTCTCAAACCATATATCTTAAACAGTAAGAATCTGCTTTTCATTACATTTCCTTTGTTATATCCATCCTTGAGCTGTTAAGTCCTATTGGAGTACAGGTTTCAGAGATTTTGGTTGCCCTCTGATACACATCTCAACTGGCCATCTTCACATTGTCATTGCTGACAAGGTATGATAAAACTTCATTGTCAAGTTCAGATCTTGTCCTTTCCCAACACTAAACATGTACTTTCCATCAAGAGTCATGGGTTAACAATCAGGATTAGGAATACTGAATGCTTGTTTCCTTCTTTTGATCTAATAACTAAGCAGAAGATGATACAGGAACTTCAAGGTTCCTCAAAAAAAAAGCTTTCATCTATTAAGAAAGCTCCTGAAAACCTGGAATGGATTACATATTGAAATGGCAAATTAAACTAACCAGAGACTCTATGCATTTGTTAAATTGAAAGCCCAGATTTATCTAACAAACACATTTGAACAATAAACACTACAAAAGATAGCATTTAAGTATGCAAACCAAGACCAAAAATATAACTGGCCACTTCTTTACTAGCACAAGGTGCTCATTACAAATTTAACACATGGTGGCTAGCACTGCTGCTCCAGCGTCAGGGACCTGGATTCGATTCCACCCGCAAGCGATTGTCTGTGTGGAGTTTGCACATTCTTCCCATGTCTGCACAGATTTCCTCCCACAGCCCAAAAAAGTGCATGTTAGTTGGATTAGTCTGCTAAATTGCCCATGGTGTCCATAGATTTGCTAGCTAGGTGGAATAGCCATGAAGAATGCAGGGTTACAGGGATAAGGTAGGGATGTGGTTCTGGATGGGATGCTCTTCAGAGGGTCAGTATGGAGTTGATGGGTCAAATGGACTGCATCCCCACTATAGAGATTCTATAAGAATAACTGTAGCGCCATCCATTGTACCTTCATCTACTGTACCATTGCTCCTAAGGGAAAGCAAAAAGCAAAAATGCCAAAATTGCAAACAGATCATGCAATATTCATGTCCTATTTTTTGCTGCTTAGTTTATCAGTTCATAGTTTGATTTTAATGTAACCAGTTAAATTTACAATATAATCCCCCATTTCCTGCTGAAAGCCACATGCAAGTATAAATTGTATATTTTGGAGGGAAGCTAAAATTTGATTCCTGTCACTCCTCTGAATGCAATTTTGGAATATATTCAGCAAATTACTCAAGCAAATGATGACTTGATTTTTCTACAAATCCTATTTGGTATAAAAGCATTTCTGAACCTTTTTTTAAAATCACTTGTGGGAGTTGGGCATTACTAGCTGGCCAGCATTTATTGTTTGCTCCTAGTTGCCTTAGAGAAGGTAGTAGTGAGCTGCCTTCTTGAACTGCTGCAGTCCATGTTGGTAGACCCATAACACCCTTAAGGGAGGGAATTCCAGGATTTTGAACCAATGACGGTGAAGGAACCACAATATGTTTCCAAGTGGCTTGGAGGGTAACTTCCAGATGGTGATGTTCCATGTATCTGCCATCTTTGTCCTTCTAGATGGAAGTGGTCATAGGTTTGGAAGGTGTTGTCTCAGGATCTTTGATGAATTTCTGCAGTGCATCATGTAGACACACTGTTGCTACTGAGCACTAGTGTTGGAGGTAGTGAATGTTTGTGGATGTGGTGCCAATCAAGCAGAGGCTGCTTTGTCCTGCATGGTGTCAAGCTTTGGAGTGCTGTTGGAGCTGCTCTCATCCAGGCAAGTGGAGAGTATTCCATCACATTTCTGATGTGTCTTGCAGATGGAGGACAGGCTTTAGGGAGATAGGGGATGAATTGCTCGCTGAAGTACTCTTAGCCTTTGACCTGTTCTTGAACCCACTATACTTATATGGCAAGTCCGGTTGAGTTTCTGATCAATGATACTCCCCAGATGTTGACAGTGGGGGGGATAGTTGATAGTGATGACAACACACTGAACGTCAATGGGCAGTGGCTAGATTATCACTTATGCGAGATGGTTGTTCCCTGGCATTTGTGTGGCGTGAATATTACTTGCCAGTTGTCAGGCCTAAGTGTGGATATTGTCCAGATCTTATTGCATTTGAATTTGGACTGAAGTTGTGAATTGTGCTGAACATTGTGTAGTTATCAGCAAACATCCCCAATTCTGACCTTATGACTGAGAGACGGTCACTGATGAAGGTGTTTGGGCCCAGAACAGTATCCTGAGGAACTCCTGCAGAGATGTCCTGGCACTGATGATAACTATCTTCAATGATCATAAAGATCTTTCTAAATGCCAGAAATGACTCCAACAGGCAGCGTTTTCTCCCTTTCCCAATAATTCCAGTTTTGCTGGGGTCCTTGATGTCACTCAGTCAAATGTGGTCTGATATGACTTTACCTCTGCAATTCAGTCCTTTTTCCATGTTTGAACCAAGGCTACAATGATGTCAGGGGCTGAGTGACCCTGACAGAACCAAAACTGGGTTTTGGTTCCAAAATGGGATGTAACTATTGTTCAGAATAATTTAACATTGATAATTATGTAAAAAAACAATACTGTAGATGTTGAAAATGCGAAATGATAACAACTGAAACCAGAGCAAGCTTTTCAACATTTTAGAAGAAAAGAGTATTGTTGTATTTTCTCAAAATTGAACAAAAGACAAACCTAATTAAATATAGGGTTTACTCCCAATGGAGGAATCGGAAGGATGTTGTGAAACTTGAAAGGATTCAGAAAAAATTTACCAGGGTTGGAGGATTTGAGCTATAGGGAGAGGTTGAATAGGCTAGGGCTGTTTTCCCTGGAGCGTTGGAGGCTGAGGGGTGACCTTATAAAGGTTTATAAGGTCATGAGGGGCATGGATAGGATAAATAGACAATATCTCTTCCCTGGGTAGGTGAGTCCAAAACTAGAGGGCATAGGTTTAGGGTGAGAGGTGGAAGATATAAAAGAAACCTGAGGGGCAATATTTTCATGCAGAGGGTAGTATATTGAGGTATATAAAATTGAGAGTTCAAAAACTAGGAGTCAGAGATTCAAGTCAAGTGGCAGAAGATTCAAGGAGACATGAGGGAAAGCAATTTTTATTCAGAGGGTGGTGGCTGCCTGAAATTTGCTGCCTGAGTTGGTGTGGAGGCAGAGACCCTGATCTCTAAAACGTCAAAAATCACATAACACATGGTTACTGTCCAACAGGTTTATTTGAAACTACAAATTTTCAGGGCCCTGCTTTTTCTGGATTGGCATCTTACATGCTGTAGATTGGGTAGTTACATCTCATTTATTGTTTGTGCAGCAAAACCTCACTGACTAATCTGTTCTAGATGGTCTTGAGAATATGGAGTGCAATATAAATGCAAATTCTTTCAACTTTGCTTCCTAAATTAGAGGAGGTATACATTAAATTACTGCAGAACATAGAAAATATATCCAATAATATTTTTAGCATTTTATCTTTATTAAGTATGTTTGATAGGATAGAGTGTGGAAACAGGCTCTTCGCCCAAAAAGTTCACACCAACCCTCTGAAGAGTTACCGACGCAGACCCATTATCTAACATTTAGCCCTGACTAATACACCTAACCTACACATCTCTGAACACTATGGACAATTTAGCATGGCCAATTCACCTAACCTGCACATCTTTGAATTGTGGGAGAAAACCGGAGCACCCGGAGGAAACCCACTCAGACACTGGCAGACATTCGCTTGAGGCTGGAATCAAACCCAGGTCCCTGGCGCTGTGAGGCAGCAGTGCTAACCATTGAGCAACCATGCCGCCCCATGTCTGGCAATATCAATGGAGAGGGAAATACAGTACTGTCTCAGACAGATGAATTTCATCAGAACTCTCGTGACAAAATTGAAACTTCAACTCTGTTCTCCCTCCATGGTTGCTACATGAGCTTCAGAATATTTATAGCATCTTCCATCAAATGAGACCTTACATCCACAGTATATTATTTATGTAACCATGAGAGTATTCATGCATAACCTGAGAGATTATCAGTCGACAAATACTACTTCTTACCTTTCATGACATGGACGGGGCTGGAAAGCAGGGAAAAGGAAGAGAAAACTGGATTTCGAGATTTTTCTGCCACTTCCAAAATGATCCCATCACAATAGGACACCTTTCCCTTTGCTCTGCTTTTAGATGATTTGCTGTCTCTGCAACTCTATTCACAGCACTCAATTTCCAGCTGTCGTTCCTCAGCAGTTTTCCATTCAAATGCAGGACATGCAGTCAAATCATTTCCATTACATAGTTATCCAGGGTGCAAATGCTTCTTCTACAGGAAACAGTCACTAATACTTTCTTTCTTTCAACTAGTAAGCAACATTGAGGTCGAGAGTCTGGCGCTGGAAAAGCACAGCAGGCCAGGCAGCATGAAGGAGCAGGAGAATGCATGTTTCGGGCTGGGATGTTTGGAAGTGGAACAGCTGCTCCTGGGAGCAGATACAGTGGAGGCAAAGGAATTGTGAGTAAGGGGTAGCGTTTTTACAGGAGACAGGGTGGGAGGTGGTGTAGGCCAGGTAGCTGTGGAAGTCGGTGAGTTTGAGGTAGATGTCGGTATTGACTCGGTCGCTGGAAATGGATTCGGAGAGGTCCAGGAAGGAGAGGGAGGTGACTGAGATAGTCCAGGTGAACTTGAGATCAGGGTGGAAGGTGTTTGTGAAGTTGATGAACTGTTCAACCTTACTGTGGAGCACGAGGTGGTGCCAATACACTCACCAATGTAGTCGAGGAAAAGGTGGGGTCTGTGTAACTACGCAAGATGAACCATGCAACCTATCCAACAAAAAGGCAGGCATAGCTGGGGCCCGTGTGGGTGCCCGTGGCTACCCCTTTGGTCTGAAGGAAGTGGGAGGATTTGAAGGAGAAGTTGTTGAGGGTAAGGACTGGTTCAGCCAATTAAACGAGCATGCCAGAGGAGGGATACTGGCTGGGTCAGTGGGAGACGAAGCAACGGAGGGCTTGGATGCCTTTGCCATGGCGGATGGACGTGTTACAGGGACTGGATGTCCATGATGAAGATGAGGCATGAGGGCGAGGGCAACGAAAGTCATGGAAGTGGTGGAGGGCATGGGTGGCGTATGAGGATTTCTTGGACGAAAGGAGACAGGGTGGTGCCAAGATATTAGGAGATAAGTTCAGTGGGGCAGGAGCAGGTGGAGATGATTTGTCGACTGGGGCAGTCAAGTTTGTGAATTTTGGGTAAGAGGTAGAACGGGCAGTGTGGGGATCCAGGACTGAGGCAGGAGGCTGTGGATGGGAAACCCCTTGAGGTGATGACTTTGTGGATGATCTGGGAGATGATGGTTTCCATTCCAATAGCAACAAGGATAGAACCCCACCCCGGTCTTCACGTTCCACCCCAACAATCTCTGGATACAGTGCATCATCCTCCACCATCTACAGTAAGACACCACCACTAAAGATATATTTCCCTTCCCACCCATATCAACATTCCATAGCGACTATTCCTTCTGCGACTCCTTTGTTAGGTCCACATGCCCCAACAGCCCACCCTCCTCTCCTGGCACCTTCCTTTGCTGCCGCAAGAGGCCCAAGGCCTCAAAGGGTCCTTCCACATCCAGCAGAGATTTTCCTGCACATCCGAACACCTCAAACACTGTGCTCTTGACATGGTCTCCGCTTTATTGAGGAGACAGGACCCAACGCACAGAATGTTTCAGAGAACAGCTGTGGGACACATGCACCAAACAACTTTACTGTCCTGTGGCCGAACACTTCAACTCCCCCTTCCACTCTGTCAAAGGCATGCAAATTCTGGGCCTCCTCCATGCCAAATCCTAGCTACCCAATGCCTGGAGGAAGAAAGTTTCATTTTCTGCCTTGGGGCCCTCCAACCAGACAGCATCAACACCAATTTCACCAGTACCCTCATCTCCCCTCCACCCATCTCATCCCAGATCTGAACTATCACCATCACCCCCACCAGCATCCACCTATTGCCTTCCAGCTACGTTCCTCCCAGCCCCGTTCCCCTATCTCCCAAGCCTCCTCCACATTTCTGATGACGGGTTTACGCCCGAAATGTCAATTCTCACGCTCCTTGAATGCTGCCTGACCTGTTGTGCTTTTCCAGAACCACACTTATCAACGCTGATCTACAACATCTGCAGTCCTCACTTTCTCCTAGTTGCAGAAATATTGCTATCAAGGTATATTCTATCCTCACTCATTAACCATACTTATTCATATCTCAGCAAAAATCATTAAAAGACACAGATAATTGATGGCACAGAGGAAGTCTGTGCCAGCCAAAAACAGCCTTATCTAAAACTAATCCCACTTGCCAACTCTTTCCTATAGCGGTACAGGTTATTCAAAGGCACATCCACTTTTTAAAAAAAATGCAATAAAGTTTTTGCATCAACCATCCTTTCAGGCAGTAAGTTCTAGACATCCACCACCCTCTGGGTGAGAAATATTCTCAAGTTATAGCTGTACATCAGAGTTACCAACCTCCCAGCACAGGGAGGATCACACTCTCCTATAAAACTCGGTCACTCAATTAAATTTCCTTTCATAATCCTTGCTTTCAAAGAAAATAATCCAAGCTTATGCCATGTTTCCTCACAGCTAAACTTCTTGCAGCAAATTCCTTACAACTCTCCTGTTTCCTCTCGTGAGTGATCATATCCTTCCAGCAATAGTGTGACCGGAACTGTATGCAATACTGAATCAATGGTCTAATGAGCAAGTTCCAACAGAGTTTCCCTGCTTATATTTTAGACATTTTTAAATAATCCATTCAGTCATGTTATGATACTTCTGGATGCCTTGAACCCAAGTCATCTGCTCCAGTGGTAGGGACATTATCACCGTACCACAAAAGTTTTCCTACTTGTATTCTATGTTTGATTAAGAAATTAAGCTATCCTAATATCATCTTGACTACTTACCCTGTCCTTTAGAAAACTGTGGACATGCATTTCAAAGTGTCTGTTTCTCAATACTATAATTTATTCCCAGGTCTTTTTGCCCTCAGTGCTGAATCCCTTGTTGCTTTTCTACCCACATAATCAACCAAATGATACTTTCCTGCAATCTATATAATTTCACACTTACCCAGATTTTGTTTCAGCTGCAAATCACTTAACCATGGAAATCTAAACCATTAATATATACCGTACAAAGCAAGGGAGCCTTACAGAACCCACAAGGAACAACGCTCTAGTCACAGAAACATTTTGGATCCAACTTGGCATATGCTCTTAGATTCCATGGGGGTCTCATTTTTCTGACTAGTCTGCCGTGTAGGACCTTGTCAAAACCCTGATTAAAATCGATAAACATCAAAGCTACTTAGTCTTCATTACTCCCACCCCCTTCCTCCAAAATCAGGTTAGTCATTCAAATAATATTCAGAAGAAATAAAGGCTGTACTCCGTAACCCAAGAATATTACTGCCGATTGCAATACTGCACTGCCACCCCGAGTGAAATCAGCACAGGTAGCCATTCTGAGACTTCCTGGTGTGCGAAAGTTACATCGTTATCTGAACCAGAAATAATTATTGAAACTTAATTGAGTAAGATTTCACATCATTTATATACTTATTTAATGAGAAGTCAATTTCATTTAATTAACCAAAGCCAGCGACGTTACCTTGGTTTTTAAGAAACCGCACGATATCATTTCCCAAAACCAACAGCATTTAAATCCAATGTTTTCCTGATTTACCACGGTAAAAGTAAACAACCAAGCCATTCTACAGGTGACGATGATCGCAATTAAAATCGGATCTGACTGACAGTACAGTCCTCTGCTGGCAGAGCACTCCGCCCCGGCTTAAACCCATCAAACCTACAGCCTCTAACAGCGAATGGAAGTTGCGGACGACCACGGGCGGCAGAGGTAGCTCCCTCAAACTGGCGAACCGGGTGCGAGACACCTCCAGTCGGCGGAGTGCCTCCTGTAAACCTCCCGGCTCAGCCTGAGCCAGCTGCCCGGAGAGGCTCCCCAGCCGGCGGCTCGGGCAGGCAAACCCACCCGCTCATGTTCCTCCAGCTCTGCCCCACCTTGACAACAACAAGATATTGTGTGAAAACACAGAACGACAGCAAACAGCGCGCGTTGTTTATCTTTTACTCACAGATGCACAATTCTACCACGTAAGCATAGTAAGACCAACAGGCAACCAGCGTGATAAAAATGACGGGGATCCAGCCGACCACCCGTTGACAACATCTCAGGACATTAGACGGCGCCATCTTCCTCCCCTCCCCCCACCGGAGGGCATTGCGTCATCACGTCAAACGGCGTCGTTCCGGGGGGGGGGGGGGAGGTTATGCTTCAGTCACGTGCCAAAGAGTGTGGTGCTGGAAAAGCACAGCAGCTCAGGCAGCATCCAGGGGCAGGAGAATCAACATTTCAGCCCCTTCATCAGGAATGATGGGGGGTGGCCCAAGGGGGATGAGAGATAACTAATAATCATATTGTAAAATTATTTTAGCGAATAGTGATTATGGTGTGGTAGAATTTTCCATTAAGCTTGAAAAAGATGTATTTCAATGTTAATTATAGTCTTAAATCTAAATGAGGAGAATTATGAAGAAGAAATTGGCTACGGTGAATTGGAAAAACATATTAACATATTTAATAATTGATAGACAATGTCTTGTATTTAAACAATTAATGTTTGGTTTTCAAACAACATATATTCCTTTAAGGCAAAATACCAAACTGGGAAAGCAAGTGAGCCGTGGCTGGTAAAAGAGACATATAAAGTTCTGAAACAAAATTATAAGTTTAAGGATGGGAGAATTTTAGAATTCAGCAAGGGAGGACAAAAAATTTGATAAAGAAAGCAAGAACAGGATTTTAATGTAAAAATTAAGAAACATAAATAACAGATTGTAAGTTATTCAATAGTAATGTAAAGGGACAAAGATTAGCATAGACAAATGTGAGTCCATTATAGGCAGTGACAGAAAATAGTAAACAGAGAAATGGCACAGAAACTAAGAAAGTATTTTGTGTTTGTCTTCACAGAGGCAACTACAAGTAATCTCTCTGAAATAATTAAATTTCAAAGCTCTAGTGAGGGTATGGGACTAAAAGAAATGAATATTAGTAGTACAGTAGTTTTGGAAAAAATAATTGGACTGCAAGTCGTCAGGTTCCCAGGACCCCATTACATTCATCCTAGAATATTGAAAGAGATGGCTAAGGAGATTCATTGATGATAATTTTTCAGAATTCTCTTAATTATGCAACAGTGTGAGTGGTAGGAGGAATAAAGGTTTTCAAGTTATCAACATGGCAGCAGAGTAGTAGGGCTGAGTCCTGGACTTGTCTACTCCCATCTGCTTTCTTTATTTTTTCTTTTCTTCTTTTTACTTTTGCTCTTTTTTTCTTTCTCCTTTGTTTTATTTTCTTAAAAGCCTGGAAAGTGGTGAAGGAGGAGGTCTCCAGTGGCAGTGGCAGCAACGCCAGGACTTGCTGGACTTGGCTTTACCCCAACACGAGTTCCCCCAGCAAGTGAGGAGCAGGTAGTGTTCGGGCTGGGCCCGCCTGCTCCAAGCTGTCTACATGCTTTTTCTTCTTCTTCTTCTTCTTCGTCGTCTTCTTCTTCTTCCTGAAGTCATGGGGAGGCTGGAGCGGTGTCAGCAGGGACTCCTGGCTTCATAAACCTGATGTGTGGATACCTGTCTTGGTGGTGGGGTGTCGGCTGGAGCGGCGGTTGCAGCAGGCCCAGAATGTGGACTCTTGACAGGGGCAGTAAGTCGTCAACTGCTATGGTGTCAGTGCCGGGACTGGGGTCTCCTGGCAGCAATAGGCCTGGAGGTGTGTTTGCGACCCCAGCTGATGAAGATGTACCCTATTTAATACTTTTTAGATTAGATTACTTACAGTGTGGAAACAGGCCCTTCGGCCCAACAATTCCACACCGACCCTCTGAAGAGCAACCCACCCAAACCCATTCTCCTACATTTACACCTTCACCTAACACTATGGGCAATTTTGCGTGGCCAATTCACCTACCCTGCACATTTTTGGACTGTGGGACGAAACCGCAGCACCCGGAGGAAACCCATGCAGACACGGGGAGAATGTGCAAACTCCACACAGACAGTTGCCTGAGGCGGGAATTGAACCCAGGTTTCTGATGCTGTGAGGCAGCAGTGCTAACCACTGTGCCACCCATTAAACTATCCACAATATGCAACAATTATGTTTCACAATTAGATTACCTACAGTGTGGAAATAGGCCCTTCAGCCCAACAAGTCCACACTGATCCTCTGAAGAGTAACCCACCCAGACCCATTTCCCTCTGACTAATGCACCTAACACTATAACCAATTTAGCATGGCTAATTCACCTGACCTGCACATCTTTGGATTGTGGGAGGAAACCCACAAGACACAGGGAGAATGTGCAAACTCCACACAGACAATCACCTGAGGCTGGAATCAAACCTGGGACCCTGGTGCTGTGAGGCAGCAGTGCTAACCACTGAGCCACTGTGCCGCTTATTTTCTTTTTGTACCTAAAGATGGCACCGGACTATAGCCACAGAACATTTTTCACTGTATCTCCCTTGATATATATAGCAATAAGTAATCATTCGTCATTCAAATACTGAATGGACTCACAAGAGTTGACATTTGCCTGGACCTGTATTTTTGTTTTTGCTGCTGTTTACCTATTACTTACTTATCTATACTATTTAACTCTGTGATCTGCCTGTGTTGCTCACAAGACAAAACTTTTCACTGTGTCTCGGTAGACGTGACAGTAAATTTAATTCAATTCAATTCAAATAATTCAGGGTAGTTTTAAAATTTTAAAACATTGGAAAATGATGTCCAAAAGGACCTCGGTACCCTTATTCAAAAGTAATTGAAGAGTAGCATGCAGGTAGAGCCAGCAATTCAGAAGGCAGATTAGTGTTTATCATAAGAGGATTTGAGTACAGGAGCAAAGAAGTCTTGCTTTAATGAATGACGCAATGGTTTACTCTGAATTACTACTCTATATCATTGCCACTATGCATTATCTCGTTATTTAAATGCTATTTCTTCATAACAGGTAAATCTTATGTGCATAAATACCAATACTCAGAATAAAGTTTAATGTCTTAGATATGCATTTATACTTTTAATCAATCTATCTTATTTACATTTATATTTAAACACCATTCCTTGTCAAATAATTTAGCAGACTCAGTGAGGTTAACTTATCATCATCATTTCTATGTTTTTTCCTCCATATTTTCTTCACACTTGTTTATGTGTGAACACAATGTGATACTAAAAGAGAGGTCATACCCAACCAAAATTATTGAGAAGTAAACAAAAGCAGAGTGCAGTATACAATTTGTCGACAACAACATTGGGTGTGGTATATACAAACAGCTTTCAACATGTCAAATAAACTGTTTCAAGAGGATAAACAAACCAATTAACGTTGCAGAAAGGAAAATCTTGTATAAGTACACCTAGAACTCACAGGGAGAAGTAGCAAAGCTTATGAAGGACTCTCAAACATAATATGGATAAATGAGAAACATGGGATTTTCTGAATGCTTTCGCATCCGCATGAGTAGGGGAGGTGATGGCGTCTTACCAGTGTCACAGAAGCTAATAATCTAGATCCCCAAGCTAATGCTCTGGGGACGTGAGTTTAAGTTCCAACACAACAGATGGTGAAATTTGAATTTAAAAAGAAAATCTGGAATTAAAAAGCTAGCTTCATGGCAATCACATAATCACTGTCAGTTGTCATAATAACCCATCTATTTCACTAATATTCTAAAGAAAGGAAATCTGGTCTTATCTGCATGTGACTGTAGATCAACAATGTGGTTGACTCTTAACTACCCTCTGGTAATTAGGGATATGCAATAAATGCCAGCCTAGCTAGTGATGCCCACATTAATTGCAAAGGAACTGGAAAAGGAAAGAATTGTTGTTACAATTATATAATATGTTGGTGAGACCACACGAGGAATATTGTGTCCAGTTTTGGTATCCTTGAGGAAGGATGTGGTGGCACAGGAGGCAGTTCAGAGGAGTTCATGAGGTTGATTCCAGAGATGAAAGGGCTATCGTACGAGAAACGGTTGAATTGTTTGGGTTGTACTCGCTGGAGTTCAAATGAGGGAGTACTGGATTGAGGTAGACAAAATACTAAAGAGGATTTATAAGGTGGATATTGAACTGTTGCACCCCCTTGTGGGACTGTCTTAAACAAAGAGGACATAGATATAGAGTGAGAGGAGGTAGTTTCAAATCTGAGATGAGAAGAAACTATTTCTGTCAGAGGATTGTGAATCTGTGGAACTCACTGCCAGTGTGCAGAGTCAGTTAACAGATACAAGAAAGAAATAGATACTTTTCTGATGAAAAGCAGGATAAAGGGCTCATGGGGATCAGGCAGGGAAATAGAGTTGAGAACGGGATAAGATCAGTCATGATCATGTTAAATGGCAGAGCAGGCTCGAAGGGCTGAATTGCCTATTCCTAATCCTAAATCCAATATTCCTAAATTCCTATGTATCCCGTGAATGAATAAGAAAGAGATGCTGACTATCCCAGGTGAGGATTCATTTTCCAAGAAATGAAGGGCAAGTTGTGACAACAATGTTGGGCTGAAGGGCCTGTTTCCACACTGTATGGAATCTAATCTAATATAAAATAATTCATTACAGTATACTGATAAGGAATATACATCATTACTGACTGCAATAAGTAATTTGAGAGACTATGGGGAACACAACTTTGAGTTGTACTTGAGGGAAAACACTGGAACCAGGGAAGCTCTGGATATCACAGAAGGTTTGTCTGTTGTGATAGATCTGAATATTAAATGCACAGTTGAGGTGCTTGGCAAAGCTATTGACTCAGTGACAATGAGCAAAGCTCCACGTGTTAATACTTGACCATGTGAATTAATCAGAAACAGGAATCTGCCACTTCTGCAGTTCTGCACACATACTTCTCTAAATCTGTTGGAGGGAGGATGCATTTAACTGAGGATGTGTGTGATGCAAGATTGTGATCAAATAAAAAAGCAAGGGTGACTGCAATGATTGCAAAAGCTAGTGAGGCAACGTCCTGCTCAACATCAAGTATTTGTCCATGATGTCCTTGTCAGATGACAGACCTTGGTTTGACTACCCCAACTCCCAACATGGTTTCAGACTTGGAAGATCTCTAACTGATACAAACCTTTCAGTCCAGCAAATGCAAGAAAAGTGCTGTGAACAAAAGAGACAGCTGTATTTGTTTTCATATATCTCAGCAAGACATTCAACTATATCAGTAGAGATGGTATACTTAAACTAGTGGAATAAAATTGATTGCCCACTGAAACAGCTTGTTGTGATCTCGTCTTTCTACAACAGCATGATGGATAATATCAGGAAGACTGGTAATAGAGATCCACAGTGCAATGTTGTACTATTATTTGGCATAGCCTTCTCTTTGCTGCTGCAGTATGACATCAGATCAAGTATAGACAATGCCTATCGACATATCAGAACTTACAGAAATCAGTTCCATCTACATTCAAGACAAATATACAGAAGCCCTCATCAAAGTCCTCATTTCATCTCTGCTGAAAATGCCACAATAACATTTCATACTGAGGAACACTTTCAGCAACAATTGATCAGACCCTTTCACACCTCTAAAGATTTTGATTTGACCATCAGCATCGAAAGACAAGTGCCATGGTCTGGGATATTGCCATACTGCCATCTATCAGCATTGACAATGTGGTATTGGAAGTTGTTGATAGTTTGACATATCAGGGCTCCACAATCACCAGCAATTTGCAACTTGATACTGGAATCAACACATATATCAGTAAAGCCAGAGAATTTATGTCCAAGCCTGATATGAGAGTTAAGGACAACAGCAAATTGCCTGAAAAATTGTAAGTTTATCAAGTCTGCATCCTCAGAGAACTCCTATTCAGTGGTGAGGTTTGAACAATATACACTGGGCAGGAGAAAATGCTGAACAGTTTACACCTTCACTGACTCAGATATGCTCCTGGAATCCCATGGAAGAACAAGATCATCAACTCTGAGGTCCCATTAGCATACTGCACACTCATTTCTAAGACAATGACATGTGCAGTATCTCAGTCATGTTCTTTGGATGGATGGCAACCAGCCTCTTTCAAGCTGATGAAGATTGTGGACCTTGACACTGATTACTAAAAGATGGTTATTGACAGCTGTGACCTCCAAAGGCTGACTGTTTGGAATGCAGTTGGAAGAGATGAGTAGAACCAGCATCATCTTCTGCAGAAAATGTGGCAGAGACTGCCATGCTAGACTGAGGTTCCTGACTTACAACAAGCAACTTGAAACATAGAGTTTATGACCACAACAAACCATTTTATGGGACAGAAGACTGCCCCAAGGAAGTGACAGAATTATTGAAAGCAGTTAGTTAGGGTGAAACCTATGGCAGAGTCAGATTGTGTGAAGAGAACTTTAACAAACAGCTGATCAGTAGTAGAGATCTAGGAGCAAGTCACATTTGGATGGGCTTTACTTAAACCAGATTCAAAGTAATCTCCTGATGAATTGTATAACTAGACGTGGATAGGGCTTTAAAGTATAACAAAGGTCAGGTGAAGGGAGATTTAGAAATCTCAAGAGAAACGTTCAGGCAATAGGAAAGTGTCGTAATTTTGGTAAAGATAAACAGAGTAGGACAAGAAAAATAGTCAGAGTTTAATGTGAATAAATGACTAACATCCATATGAAGTTTTTTTTTAGCTAAATGCACAAAATATTTATAAATGTGCAGACTAGGCAGAAGAATTCTGAAGTGTCCACCCAATCTGGTTTTGGCTGTCCCTGTGTTGAATAGATAGTATTGTGAGCAACGAGCAAATAGCTTATATAATTGAAACTGCAGCTCTGTCTACAGTATCTTCCAAATCTGCAAACTTCTGGGAGGACAAGGACAGCAGATGCATGCAAACTCTATGATCTGCAAACTTCCCTCCAGACAACATATACCATTTTGATTTGGAACAATATATTATCATACTTTTGCTTTTGCCAGATCGCAATCCTGGACCTTCCATCTACACCACTTCAAGTGTACTGATACCAGATGGCCTGTTACAGTTCAAGATGGTAACCTGCAACCACCTTCACAAGGAGGCAAAAGTGAGGACTGCAGATGCTGGAAACCAGAGTTTAGATCAGAGTTGTGCTGGAAAAGCACAGCAGTTCAGGCAGCATCCGAGGAGCAGGAAAATCGACGTTTCGGGCAAAAGCCCTTCATCAGGAATAGAGGCAGGAAGCCTCCAGGGTGGAGAGATAAATGGGGGGGGCCTCCAACAACCCGCCTTCCCGTCCTGACACCCTCCCCTGCCACTGCAGGAATTACAAAACCTGCGCCCCCACCTCCTCCCTCACCTCCATCCAAGGCCCCAACGGAGCCTTCCACATCCATCAAAGTTTCACCTGCTCATCCACCAATGTCATTTATTGTATCCGTTGCTCCCGATGCAGTCTCCTCTACATTGGGGAGACTGGACGCCTCCTTGCAGAGCACCTCAGGGAATATCTCTGGGACACCCGCACCAATCAACCCCACCACCCCATGGCCCAACATTTCAACTCCCCCTCCCACTCTGCCGAGGACATGCAGGTCCTGGGCCTCCTCTGCCGCTCTCTCACCACCCAACGCCTGGAGGAAGAACGCCTCATCTTCTGCCTCGGAACACTTCAACCCCATGGCATCAATGTGGACTTCACCAGTTTCCTCATTTCCCCTCCCCCCCACCTTACCCCAGTTCAAACCTTCCAGCTCAGCACTGTCCTCATGACCTGTCCTACCTGCCAATCTCCCTTCCCACCTATCTGGCTCCACCCTCCCCCTGACCTATCACCTCCATCCCCATTCACCTATTATTCTCTTTGCAACCTTCCCTCACCCTCCTCTCTGACCTATCACCTCCATCCCCACCCCCATTCACCTATTGTACTCTTTGCTACCTTCTCCCCAGGCCACCCCCACCCCCACCACCCCCACCATTTATCTCTCCACCCTGGAGGCTTCCTGCTTCTATTCCTGATGAAGGGCTTTTGCCCGAAACGTCGATTTTCCTGCTCCTCGGATGCTGCCTGGCCTGCTGTGCTTTTCTAGCACAACTCTGATCGAAACACCAACTACTCAAAGACAATCAAAGATGAGAAACAAATGCTGTAGATGCAATATTGATCAAACTGACCACTTCACAGTCATTGTGGAGATGAATTCCCATCTTTATCCTGAAGATATAGTCCATTGTGTTGCGCATTATTAACATTCTTCTATCTCGAACAGATTAGGAGCAGATTTAGAAACGAATGAACCAAGATTGAATGAGCATTGTTTTAAAATTAGGTATTGCCCTTTTAGAACCAAGCTAAGAAGAATTTTTCTCTCTCAGTGGATTGTGTTACTTTGGAATTCTCTACCTCAGAAGGTGGCAAAGATGGTCATTAAATATTTTTAAGGTAAAGGTAGGCCAATTTTTGTTAGGCAAGGGAATGGAAGGTTATTGGGAGTGGATGAAAATGTGGAATTTAAAAGATAAGCAAATCAATCGTGACTTGAGGAGCTAAATTGCCAATCTCCGCTCCTATTTCATATGTCCACATGTTTGTAAGAGAAGGTTTAGAGGACAGTTGATAGAGGTGTTAAAAATCATAAGGGTCTGGATAAGGTAGAGAGAGAGAAATGTTTCCTATTGGTGGAAGAATCGAGATCCAGAGGGCTCAGACTTAAGATAATTGGGGTAAGAAGCAATGGAATATGTGGGAAATCTTGTTTTATGCAGCATGTGTTTAGGATCTGACATGTGCTACCTGAGAGCATGGTGGAAGCAGTTTCAATCTGTTACAATACCACTTTAAGAGAGAACATGCTAATGAACAAGTAACCAGGATGTAAAGCATGTGCCTAGAAGCTCTTGTCAGTCTAACTGTATGAAAGAGTGGTTTTCTGTAACAGGAGTTATTGAATTTATGTAACAAATCTACATGATGAGCAATTTGTTCCAATCTTCAAATAAATATCTAATTGCTAGTCCTCATGTAAATCTGATAATTTTGCATGACTGAACACAAAACCACAACATGGTGATTATCTGTGGTTTTGCTTAGACAATGTGAAAAACAGTGATGCAAATATGAAGACCATGAGAAAAGCCTCTCACAAGATTTCAAGTAGTGCAGAAGCCATCTGTAATTCTAGGAGTCAAAATCAGGATACAAACAGTGCTAGCTGAACAGTGAGTATAAGATTTGTTAACTGGCCATCAGTACTTTATGTGAGCAATCTGTTGGTTTTCAAAAAGCCAAAGGGTCATTGAGATATCATCAGATGCATTTCTCATGCAAAAAAAAATGTGTGAAAAGGAAAAAACTTGGGCTAGGCCCAAAAACAGAACAAGGAAGAAAGGAGGAAAAAAAACACATGAAAGAAACACAATGGTGCCATTGTTGAATTCTCCATTGAGAAACAAAGCTAAACTCTCCAACAATAATATAAAACAAAGAACTGGCGATCTGAAACAAACATGCAAAGGGCAGCAAGTTGCCTTTAAGGGTGATTATTGCTTGTTAACAGCCTCATTAACGAACAATCTCACCTTATTAATATGCAGCTTTTTATTCTACTACTCACCATAAGTCAACACACGTCAACAATTCCCAACTTGAAAGTTTGATCAGGTACCTGGTGACTTCAGCTCACCATTTAACCCTGGGTTGCCATCTTGGACATCCGGCGATAATGTCTCAGGATATGGTCCAGGACATCCGGCTGCATGTACCCCCATTTATGGATTTTGGTTTCCGATAACTGCCACAATCTTGGACAACTCATGGCATTTCTCCACTCCACTTAGAGTCATAGAGTCAGAGAGATATACAGCATGGAAACAGACCCTTCGGTCTAACTCGTTCATGCCAACTAGATATCCCAACCCAATCTAGTCCCACCTGTCAGCCCTTGGCCCATATCCCTCCAAACCCTTCTTATTCATATACCCATCCAGATGCCTTTTAAATGTTGCAATTGTTCCAGCCTCCATCACTTCCCCTGGCATCCACACACACACACATCACCCCCTACATGAACAAGTTGCCCCTTAGGTCTCTTTTATATCTTTCCCCTCTCACCATAAACCTATGCCTTCTAGTTCTGGACTCCCCCACCCCAGGGAAAAGACTTTGTCTATTTATCCTATTCATGCCCCTCATGATTTTATAAACCTCTATATGATCACCCCTCAGCCTCCGATGCTCCAGGGAAAACAGCCTTAGCCTATTCAACCTCTCCCTATAGCTCAAATCCTTCAACCCTGGCATCATAATCTTTTCTGAACCCTTTCATGTTTCACAACATCCTTCCAATAGGAAGGAGACCAGGATTGCACACAATATTCCAAAAGTGGCCTAAGCAATGTCCTGTACAGCCGCAACATGACCTCCCAACTCCTGTACTCAATACTCTGACCAATAAAGGAAAGCATACCAAATGCCTTCTTCACTATCCTGTCTACCTGCGACTCTACTTTCAAGGAGTTATGAATCTGCACTCCAAGATCTCTTTGTTCAGCAACACTCCCGAGGACTTTACCACTAAGTATATAAGTCCTGCTAAGATTTGCTTTCCCAAAATGCAGCCCCTTGCATTTATCTAAATTAAACTCCATCTGCCACTCCTCAGCCCATTGGCCCACCTGGTCAAGATCTCATTATAATCTGAGGTAACCCTCTTTGCTGTCCACTACACTCCAATTTTGGTGTCATCTGCAAACTTACTAACCTATGCTCACATCCAAATCATTTATATAAATATTAAAGTATGGACCCAGCACCAATCCTTGTGGCATTCCACTGGTTTCTGCATTTAAAAGTTGTACTTCGGGCTGCTGTGCACCCTTCATTGTAATGTTGCTGCAAGGACACTTTGTGCACAGGGACATATGTCTAGCTCACCCACTGGATTAGGATACATCTCAGGACTGTTCAGTTGCTCTCTTAGCAATCACTCACTTGGCGCCGACCTGCATGCTCACAATCCCCTTTCATTGCCTTGCCTCTTAGCACAGACACAGAGACACATAGCTTGTTTTACTGGTCAGCAGTCCTTAGTCAAGGAAGTGGACATCTTGCTGTATGACAATTACTCAGAAGGGAAGGGTGGAGAAGAGCAGAGCAATAATAATTGGGGACTCGATAGTTCGGGGCACAGATAGGCGGTTTTGTGGGAACGAGAGAGACTCACGTTTGGTATGTTGCCTCCCAGGTGCAAGGGTACGTGATGTCTCTGATCGTGTTTTCCGGGTCCTTAAGGGGGAGGGGGAGCAGCCTGAAGTCGTGGTCCATATTGGCACCAATGACATAGGTAGGAGGAGTGCTGAGGATGTTAGACAGCCTTTTAGGGAGCTAGGTTGGAAGCTCAGAGTTAGAACGAACAGAGTTGTTGTCTCTGGTTTGTTACCCGTGCCACATGATAGAGAGTCGAGGAATAGGGAGAGAGAACAGTTAAATACGTGGCTACAGGGATGGTGCAGGAGGGAGGGATTTCGGTACTTGGATAACTGGGGTTCTTTCTGGGGAAGGTGGGACCTCTATAAACAGGATGGTCTGCACCTGAACCTGAGGGGCACCAGTATCCTTGGGGGGAGGTTTGCTAGTGCTCTTGGGGGGGGTTTAAACTAACTCTGCAGGGGCATGGGAACCCAGACTGTAGCTTTAGGGTGCAGGACCTGGAGTGTAGGGAGGTTAGGAATATGGCATCAATCTTAAAGGAGGGTGCCTGTAAACAGAAGAGTGGCTTGAAGTGTGTATACTTTAATGCCAGAAGTATACGAAATAAGGTAGGTGAACTCGCAGCGTGGGTTGGTACCTGGGACTTCGATGTTGTGGCTATTACGGAGACATGGCTAGATCAGGGACAGGATTGGCTGTTGCAGGTTCCAGGGTTTAAATGTTTTAGTAGGGTCAGAGGTGGGGGTAAAAGAGGGGGGGGTGTGGCTTTGCTTGTCAAAGATAGTATTACAGCGGTGGAAAGGAAGATGGACGAAGATTTGCCATCTGAGGTAGTTTGGGTTGAGGTTAGGAATAGGAGAGGTGAGGTCACCCCATTAGGAGTCTTTTACAGGCCTCCTAATAGTCCTAGAATCGTTGAAGAAAGGATTGTGAAGATGATTCAGGAGAAGAGTGACAGTAATAGGGTGATTGTTATGGGAGACTTTAACTTTCCTGATATTGATTGGGAAAGCTATAGCTCGAGTTCGTTAGATGGGTCAATGTTTGTGCAATGTGTGCAGGAGAGTTTCCTGACACAATATGTAGATAAGCCAACAAGAGGTGAGGCCATACTGGATTTGGTTCTGGGTAACGAACCAGGCCAGGTATTAGAACTAGAGGTAGGTGAGCACTTTGGGGACAGTGACCACAATTCGGTGATTTTTACTCTCGTGATGGAGAGGGATAAGTGTGTACTACAGGGCAAGAGTTATAGCTGGGGGCAGGGAAAGTATGATGCGTTGAGGCATGACTTAGGATGTGTGGATTGGAAAAGTAGATTCCAAGGCAAGAGCGTAATTGACATGTGGAACTTGTTCAAGGAGCAACTATTGAGTGTCCTTGATAAGTATGTACCTATCAGGCAGGGAGGAAAGGGTCGTGTGAGGGAGCCGTGGTTTAATAAGGAATTGGAATCCCTTGTTAAATGGAAGAGGGCGGCCTTTGTAAAGATGAGGCGTGAAGGTTCAATAGGGGCGATTGAGAGTTATAAGGTAGCCCGGAAGGACCTGAAGAGAGAGCTAAGAGCAGCAAGGAAGGGACATGAAAGGTCCTTAGTTGGTAGGATTAGGGAAAACCCTAAGGCTTTCTATAGGTATGTTAGGAATAAAAGAATGACTAGGGTAGGAATAGGTCCAATCAAGGATAGTAATGGGAAGTTGCGTGTGGAGGCTGAAGAGATTGGGGAGGCACTGAATGAATACTTTTCGTCAGTATTCACTCAGGAACAGGACATTGTTGTCGATATGAATACTGAGGCACGAATAAGTAGAATGGATGGCTTTGAGATATGTAGAGAAGAGGTGTTGGAAATTCTGGCAAGGGTGAAAATAGATAAGTCCCCTGGGCCTGATGGCATTTATCCTAGGATTCTCTGGGAAGCAAGGGAGGAGATTGCAGAGCCATTGGCCTTGATTTTTGTGTCCTCTTTGTCTACAGGAGTAGTGCCAGAGGACTGGAGGCTAGCAAACGTGGTTCCCTTGTTCAAGAAGGGGAGTAGGGATAATCCTAGTAACTATAGGCCAGTGAGTCTCACTTCTGTTGTGGGCAAAGTCTTAGAGAGAATTGTAAGGGATAGGATTTATGCACATCTGGATAAGAATAATGTGATCAAGGATAGTCAGCATGGTTTTGTGAAGGGCAGGTCGTGCCTCACAAACCTTATTGAATTCTTTGAGAAGGTGACTAAGGAGGTAGATGAGGGGAAAGCGGTAGATGTGGTATATATGGACTTTAGTAAGGCGTTTGATAAGGTCCCCCATGGTAGACTACTGCAGAAAATACAGAGATATGGCATTGAGGGTGAGTTGGAGGTTTGGATTAGGAATTGGCTGGCTGGAAGAAGACAGAGGGTAGTAGTTGATGGCAAAGGTTCATCTTGAAGTGCCGTCACTAACGGTGTTCCGCAAGGATCTGTTTTGGGACCATTGCTGTTTGTCATTTTTATAAATGACCTGGAGGAAGGGTTAGAAGGTTGGGTGAGCAAGTTTGCAGATGATACGAAAGTCGGAGGAGTTGTAGACAGTGAGGAAGGATGTGGCAGGTTACAGCGGGATATAGAGAAGCTGCAGAGCTGGGCAGAAAGGTGGCAAATGGAGTTCAATGTAGCTAAGTGTGAGGTGATTCACTTTGGTAAGAGTAATAAAAAGATGGGGTACTGGGCTAATGGTCGGATACTTGGTAGTGTGGAAGAGCAGAGGGATCTTGGTGTCCATGTACACAGATCTCTGAAAGTTGCCACCCAGGTAAATAGTGCAGTGAAGAAGACATATGGCGTACTGGCTTTTATTGGTAGAGGAATTGAGTTCCGGAGTCCTGAGGTCATGCTGCAGTTGTATAAGACTCTGGTGCGGCCGCATCTGGAATATTGTGTGCAGTTTTGGTCGCCATACTATAGGAAGGATGTGGAGGCACTGGAACGGGTGCAGAGGAAGTTTACCAGGATGTTGCCTGGTATGGTAGGAAGATCCTATGAGGAAAGGCTGAGGCACTTGGGGTTGTTTTCATTGGAGAAAAGAAGGTTTAGGGGTGACTTGATAGAGGTGTACAAGATGATTAGGGGGTTAGATAGGGTTGACAGTGAGAACCTTTTTCCACGTATGGAGTCAGCTATTACAAGGGGGCATAGCTTTAAATTAAGGGGGGGTAGATATAGGACTGATGTTAGGGGTAGGTTCTTCACTCAGCGAGTCGTAAGTTCATGGAATGCCCTGCCAGTAGCAGTAGTGGACTCTCCCTCTTTATGGGTATTTAAGCGGGCATTGGATAGGTATATGGAGGATAGTGGGTTAGTGTAGGTTAGGTGGGCTTTGATCGGCGCAACATCGAGGGCCGAAGGGCCTGTACTGCGCTGTAATGTTCTATGTTCTATGTTCTAATTGGAACATCAATCTCAAATCATTGCACCACATATCAGTGGTTTACGTGGCAAACAAACTGCATGTTCTTCAATTAAAAGGCCATGTCTCAAAGTCTTAGGGGAGTGGTCCACGGTGAAGTCATGGAGTCAGAGATCCTGGCATAGTAAGCCAATGGCAACCTCAAGCCCTGGGGCTTGGCCACAGTTGGGTGTCTAGTCAAATTCTTTTGGTCCAGGCTTCCATGCCACTGACGAGTAGGTCACAGTCAACTCTATGGTTCCATCTTCTTGGGGTTAGTGATACCACAATCAGGGAGATGTATACATATCAGGCAGAGATATAGGCACATCGTGTCCAGTTAGGTCACTCACGTGGATGGTCCACGGTAAGTCCATAAGGTCTGTCCAATAATGGCAAGGGGTAAGGAGAGAAAGTGGGCTGCTGTTGTGGGAAACAGTTAGGGGAACTAATTCATGCGAGTATTGCGGAACAAAGGGCCATGGGGAGTGCAGATGCATAGTTCCTTGAAAGTGGAGTCACAGGTAGACAGAGTGGTAAAGAACTCGCTTGGCATGTTTTGTTTTGTTGGTCAGAAAATTGAGTATAGGAGCTCGGACATCATGTTGTGGCTGTACAGGACATTGTTGAGATTGGAATGCTGTATTCAGTTCTGGTGTCCCTCCTATGAGAAGAATGTTGTTAAACTTGAGGGAGTTCAGAAAAGATTTGCAAGATGTTTCCAGGACTGGAGAGTTTGAACTATTGGTTAGGGCTGTTTTCCTGGAGCATCAGGAACAGAGGGATGACCTTATAGAGGTTTATAAAATGATGAGGGGCATGCATAGGGTGAATAGACAAAATCTTTTTCCGAGAGTGGGTGAGTCCAGAATCAGAGGGCATAGGTTTAAGGTGAGAGGGGAAAGATTTAAAAGGGACCTGAGGGACAACTTTTTCAGGCAGACGGTGGTGCATGTATGGAATGAGCTGCCAGAGGAAGTGGTGGAGGCTGATACATTTACAACATTTAAGAGGCATCTGGATGGTATAGGTATAGGAAGGATTTAGAGGGATATGGGCCAAATGGACAGGTAGAATTACGTCAGATTAGATGTCTGATTGGCCTGGATGAATTGCACCGAAGGGTCTGTTTCCATGCTGTATGACTCTATATGGATTGGGAACTGCAGACTAGAACCCAAGGGAATGACTGTTATGAAAGGGGGGTAAATGTATGTGCAAAGGAGAGGATACAGTAAAAGGCAGAAAGGAACGGAATTGAAAGAGGAAATGTTACAAATTGAGCGATACTGATGGCATTGCAACACAAGTAAGTCAATGTGTAGTTTAATTAAAAACTATGCGAAAAACAGGATGCAGGTGCGATTGCAGGCCCAGCAGAATCAAGAGTCAAGAGAATGATGTAATTCTCAAACGGTTCATAGAGTACAGCCCGCTTTGTATTGGTTATAACAGACACGTACATGTCTGAGAAATGAATGGGAGCTATGATTTATGTGGTCACTCCTGATTGGTCTGACAGCTCTAGAAATGTATAAAAGGCCAAGAATACAAGTACCAGTGGAGAAATCTCCTGGTGTAACTAGTAGAGGTTGTCTCCTTATCAATGACAATTAAAGACTACTTGATACTTGACTGAAGACTGAATTTGAGTGCTATTTAGTCATTCCACCCATCACAGGATCATGTGGGAGATGATCTTGTCCACAATAACGACTTGGGGGTGGAGAAAGTGTATGACCACTCTGACATGGTTACCAGGGAATGGAGGGAGTAAGGTGAACAGGTGCAGACTTATACAGACTGGTTGATTAGAGACCTGAGGAGGTACAAAGCCAAAGGAAGGGCTATCAGAAAAGAAGTTTGGGTGTTTGGAGTCTCACCAACATGTTAAGATGGAGACTGGAAATTGCCTGAAGAGAGCTCGCTGACGCCCTCCATCATCCTGGAAATTGCAACTGTGCAATGGAATAGAAAACGTCCATAGGTACAGGTGTGTGTGGCCTGCCTGTAATGAGTCTTTGGGCAGTGTTGTTACCCATTGAAGGGCTTCACATCAGCGGGTTTTCCACCCTCTCAGGTCAAGGTACCCATTCAGGTATAGTTGTGGCCCAGAGAGAGGGAAGAAAGGTGTTGAGGAACAACAACTTAGGTACCTTACAGCCTCCAGGACTCAACATTGAGTTTAACAAGTTCAGAACATAAAGCCTTCTCGACTATTACATATCCCCACAATCTCAGGTCCTGGCATAAAACGTGGAGGCTTTCAGCACAGCTAACCCATTTACAACTACACATAGTTCCTATTATCACTTATCTAGCTTCCCTTCTTCCCTGGCTTACGATCAGCAGTGTTTATTTTCTGCCCACCACTTTCTTTTCTCTCTCTCTCTGGGCTCTTTCCAACTATCTGCTCATTCCTTCGCCACTCCACCCTAAAAAAAACAATAATCAGTATAGATACCACCAGTTGTTTTGAGTTCTGAAGAAGAGTCACTGGACTTGAAAAGTGGACTCTATTTTCTTTTCTCAGATTCTGCCAGACCCTTAAAGTTTGTCCGGTGATTTCTGTTTTTGGAGGTGGAAGGCCCTGTTACCTCTGGGCTGTGCTGAGAGGAGACTTCTGCCGGGCCTATATGTAGTTCCTCCTCTGGCTGAAGGCCTCCTGGTACTGCCTTGTCTCCTTGGGAGGAGGGGGCACTTTTAGTGAGATCATTGCTGCTGAGGACCAATGGCAAGTACAATGGAATATAGTTGTCATACCTTTCCAGCAGACCCTGAGGGTGCTGAATCTGATCCTCATGGCAGCTGCCAACCTGTCCATGGAGGCAGCCGATAATCACATGCTTGATGCAGCTGTGTCCCAATAGTATAACTGCAGTCCTGCAGCTTATAGGGTGTGAGGGTCCCACATATCTGTCTGGTGGTTCTGTTTCTTCTTGATTGCCAACACCATGGTGTCTTCTCCTGCCTGGGCCTGAGCTGTTGTTTGTCCTCCAGTAAACCTCCGAGTGCCAGTGACCTGGAGTGTTTCATCCTCTGTCAGCTGTGGAAACATGGCATTGATGTCCTTCTGACTCTAATCTGGCTAAAGATTCCTCTGCAGTCAGTGTTGAGCAGCAGGGGATACAGGAGTAAGTCTCGCTGATGCTTCCTCAAGGCCTCTGAATTCTCCTCCTGAGAGGTGCTGGAAAGTCGTTCATGTGGGGTAGCCCATTTGATCACTGAGACACTGGCATAAAAGACAGAAAGCATATCACCAAGGTTTACAGATTATGTGTAAGGAGAGATACCGATAGTGGAGCTAATGTAAGAACTGCACTAGAATGAAGAATGGTACAGTACTTACTCAGGTGGAAGGACAAGGACTATCTCCACAGGAACAGTTCCAGTCTTCTCCTGTGAGGGTCGTGATCTGTGTTAATGGCGGGGGGCGGGGCGGGGGGTGGGGGCGCAGTTTGGTTATGACATGAGCCTGATGTTGGGCACCCCACCACAGGTCCAGGCACTTTCTTCCCCTTGTGGACTGTCTTCTCCTGGAATGAGTGAAAGTGTGTGAGTGAGTTGTAACTGGGTGGCATAGTTAATGTTGGTGCTGGTGGAGGAAAGGTGGTGAAATGGCCTGGATAAGTGAGGAAGTGGCACAGTGAGCATCGAGGGTTAATGATATGGGAGGTTGGGGTGATGTTGGTGTGGTTTGGAGTGGGGCATGAGGACAATGAGTGAGAGAAGATGTTGCAGGCAAGTGTGAGAGCATGATCCATGTTGGGAGGTGAGGGCAATAGTAGAGATAGAGTGAGTGTGAGGTAGTAGAGAAAAGATGGTGGCTCTTACTCTGGCAGAACAGAGGAAGTCATTGGTCTTCTTTGGCTGTTGTTGTGCATTCCTCCAGACTGTGAAGACCCACTGACCTGGGTGATGACCTCAAACCAGAATGCCAGGTCTGGTGGTGTGGCATCTTCGCCAATTTTGGGGGAAGTGGATGTCTCCCCTCTGCAGAATCTGGTTGACCAGAGCTTCCAGGTTCCTGTCCATAAATTGGATGCCAATTTTTCCCTGTCTAGCAAGTCTGGGGAAAAGGTGACAAATCACACAATTGGACTGCCAACACTTTACTGGTTTTACAACAGTTTTACAAAGATGTCACTGGTGTTAGGGATGTCAGTCTATCCTGGGGTAAACATTGGATGGCAGGTTCTGTCTATGGCAAGTGGTAGAATCTGGCAAGCACCAATGTGGGATATCATAGGGGCAGAGTAGTTAGTTAATGAGGGGAGTTTGGGACAATATGTTGAGAAATCTTATTAGGCCTCACAGAGAAAAGCATCCTTAAATCTCAATGAAATTGACACAACCAAAAGATCATAAGACTCAGCCTTCAATCACAACTGGTGAGGCTTGTCAACCATCAGCCTAGAGACCACATCTACCATCACCTGCAGTTTTCTTTACACATAGATAATTTCATAAGCAAATCTCAAGACAAAGTCCCTTGCATCCTTTGTTGCTCCTTAGCAATTGATTCCATAACTAGATTTTCTGCATTATTATCTTTTCTCACCCAATCATCAACGACACTTTCATCTTTCATCAACGACACTATCTTGTCTCCTTCTACTTTTTGCTTGTCCTTCCTAAAAATTAAATACCCTTAGGATGTTCAGTTCCCAGCTTTAGACACCCTGCAACCTTTGGAATTGCAAACACATCAATGTTAATTGATTTAGCTCATAGCAAGAGCAAACACATTGCACTGTGAGCCTAACTGATTGAAGAAGTGTGGAGTTTTGATCCCATTCTTTAAAGGCTTTTACCGGTTTACCTCTTCTCTGTTCTGTACGTCATTAGAATGAACAAGATAAACACTTTGAATTCTGCATCAGAATTGATTACTTCAGGTGATCAAGTCATTCTTGATGGACCTACAGTGTTAACAATAACCTATTTGTTTGCATTCAACATGAATATAGAAGAGTCGACAGTGTGGTGCTAGAAAAGCACAGCAGGTCAGGCAGCATCCGAGGAACAGGGGAATCGACATTTCAGGCAAAAGTCCTTCATCAGAAATGAGGCTGGTAGCCTCGGGGGTGGAGAGATAAATGGGAGGGGGCTGGAGCTGGAGGGAAGATAGCTGAGAGTGCAATAGGTAGATGGAGGTGGGGGTAATGGTATTAGGGTGGAGAGGAGGGTGGATAGGTGGGAAGGAAGTTGGACAGGTGGGACAGGTCATGAGGGCGGTGCTGAGTTGGAAGGTTGGAACTGGGATAAGATGGATGGAGGGGAAATAAGGAAACTGGTGAAATCCACATTGATGCCCTGGGGTTGAAGGGTCCCGAGGCGGAAGATGAGGCGTTCTTCCTCCAGGCATCAGGTGGTTAGGGATTGGTAATGGGGGAGGCCCAGGACCTGCATGTCCTTGGCAGAGTGGGACGGAGAGTTGAAGTGTGTGGCCTGTCTCCCCAATGTAGAGGAGACTGGATCAGGAGCAATAGATACAGTAAATGACGTGTGGAAGTGCAAGTAAAACTTTGATGGATGTGAAAGGTTCCTTTGGAGCCTTGAATGGAGGTAAGGTGGGGGTGGGGGGGAAGGTGTGGGCGCAGGTTTTGCAATTCCTGCAGTGGCAGGGAAAGGTACTGGATGGGAACGGTGGATTGATTGAGTTGGGGGGGGGGGGGGGGTTGTGGACATGATGAGGGAGTTGCGGAGAGAATAGTCTTTACAGAAGATGGATAGGGATGGGGAGAGAAATATATTTCTGGTAGTGGGTCGATTTGTAGGTGGTGGAAATGATCTTGGCTCACAGCCTCATTCCTGATGAAGGGCTTTTGCCCAAAACTTCGATTCTCCTGCTCCTCTGATGCTGCCTGACCTGCTGTCCTTTTCCAGCGCCATACTCTGGACTCTAATCTCCAGCATCTGCAGTCCCTACTTTCACCATAAATATAGAATAGACCAACATTTGCCCAGTCAGACATTTTATGGCCAACATGCATATTAGGAACGGATATTACTCATTCTTAGACTTGCACAGTACACAGCCTTGTTATCACATTTTGTCTGATGGTAGGGTAGGATATTGTGCTGATCCCAGCAGCAGAAAGCAAGGTGGATAGTGGATATTAACTGAATGGGTGGCCAAAAATAAGGCTCCTGACAGCATTATAGAAGTTTGTAATAAAGTTTTCTGAACTTTAAAGGTGGGTTGAGATCCTTTTGTTTGTATTTACCAGTTCACCAGAATTAAGTTCCCCTTCCAAAGTAGGTTAACATGAATGAGCAATACATGCTTTCAGTTTCTAAACTGCACAGAAATGGCATGCAATGGGTGACACAGTTATTTTCCTGGACTTTGGAGTAGCTCCTACTTTGTCTCATTGAAGAGCATTTGCCAATAGTGTTGAGATTAGGTGGTGGTAGTCTGAATTGGATGGTAAACAGAGAATAACTAAGTGAGAGAAGCTGGAGTAAAGCAGGATTAAGCTTGGTCAAGGGTGGAAGTCTGTTTAGCTGACTGAGAAGGGGTGGAAGGCCCAGTATGTTGTGCAGGAGGTAGGCCCTGGCTTGTAGAGAATTAAAAGTTGGCTGGGTACTCTTTAAATATGGTAATAGGGTCTCTGATCCCTGAAGGTAAAGTTGGGGGTGTCAACTTCCTATCTACCTCCTCCACAAGATTTTCCCAGCTCCTTGGTCATGCTTCTGGAATCTGGGGGGGGCTTACCTCCAAGTTGAAATGATACTCGCTTCTATATTTGCTGCCAATCTTATACTGCAGAATGGAAGATTTGGGCCTTAATCATGGACTGTGTTAGACATAATATTTTCTATTTGCAGACATATTCCAACAGCCTTTAAATTTACTAGCAGCATTTATATTCATGGAAATGATTATGTCATCAACTCCTCTCCAATTCCCAGCTTTTATACCTTTAACATAGTATTTGCTCAGAAACATCTTGATTCTCTACACCAACTGAGTCCCTCCTATAACATCCACCTTTGTGATTTCTGGGCTCTGAACTGTAACTTAGTGTGCACATGGTATAAATCTCACCTCATTGTGCGTTGCCAAGTCTAACTATTTCAGATGAATGTCTCTCCCTCCTACCGGCCAAATCTTCCCAGTATTATGGAGCCATCTTGAGGGTAATGACAACCTGAAAACTCCCTTTACATCATGAACTAGCTCTTGAAAAGATCTTCTCTGGTATTTTCTGATGGTAGATGTGAAGAATTCAAAGAAACTGTTGTTTCCAAGTTGAGGTAATCTGGCAGTGTCTAGCCCCTTCTCTTCCCAACTTCTCTCAACTATCTTGCTTTTCTTTAATCCTGAGGTTCTCTTCACATTTGCTTTTTTCACCATGCATGTGTTTGGTTTTTCAAAGCAAGCAATTTCTTCTCATATCTATTGTTGCTGACATTCCAACTTTACTAATTATTCAGGAAAATTACCTCTCCCTACCTTCTCTCTAGCTCAGGGCTAGCCATCCACTTTACACAGTGGTAGTAAATTTTGCACTAATCAGAGGTACATATTTTAGAAAGTCTTTCAAATTCCATTTTATTGCACCAAATTACTCATTTAAATTTGCAATCTAAAAACTGACAAAATTATTTAAGAAAGTCAACATTAAAATAATAACCTTCAGGAAAAAAGTGATATTAAAGGAAAATACAGGATTATTTATGGTGAAATGTATTTCTAAAATACATATTGCAAATATGGTTACAGTGTGAACTTGCATGTAATTTTGGCACATATCCTAAGATGTGCTGTTGGTAATTCTTTTCCCTCTTATAGATTGGTTATCTTCAACTATCAATACATTGTATCGTTCATTGTCTTTAAGAAGCAACACATAAGGAAAATATCATGACTTTGCACAATTTTGAGAACAAAATGTTAAAAATGCAAAATTAAAATTGGAACACTTGCCAAACAGGACGTTGCTGCTTTTCAGAAAGCATTCATTCTGAAAAAAATGTTTATAAGCATCAACACAGAACATTTTATTTCAAGAAATCAATGAAATTCTAGCAATAAAACAGAATCAAATATTGAATTTGTACACATTATTTCATGATAACCAATAAAATCTAATTAAAACTCTTATTCTTTCTAACTAGATTAAATTGTGTTAAATTATTATAAATTTAATGTGCACACATATAAAAATGTATATGTATCAGGCAGTCCGAGGCTGCAGCCAGGTTCTGTTCTTGAATCTGTTCACAAGTCAATTTGCATGCAAATTGGAACACAATGCAAGACAACATAAAATAGCTGTTTGCGTTGACCAGAAATGTTCATATGTTGGATCTTTAAAATTACACTTCTGACTGAAGAATGCGATTCCATACAGATGTCTGGAAATTGGACGCCTCCTATATATAAAATGGTACCATCAGTCACTGATACAATTCATGGAGCCTTGCTTTTAATAAAATGCCCATCAATTACATTATTTATTAAAGGATTTCACCTCAATATTTTTTCTCACAGGTTGTCCCACAGGAAGATCTACAATGCTAACAATTCCAATTAGAAGCAGTTGACCAACTGAACTATTTTGACTTTTATTGATTTGAATGTCAAGCTGAAGCATTGTTGTACCAAGTTCTTCTTTAGCTTTTTAGTTTTGAATCACCTTCTTTACTCTTTACAACGAATGTAGTACAGAATTCACCATTGTAGGTTTCAATTCACTCAAACATTGACTAAATTCTCTATTGGATTATGAAAATAATTTAGACTGAAGTAATTGCTTCTCAGATTCAAACATTTTGCAATGCTGCCATGGATAGAAAAATCAAAAAGAAAATGTACTCTGAATATTAGTAGAATTCCTGATACAGATAGCCAAGGGTATGTTTACAATGAATGCAGGCTAGTATTTTTACAAACAGGCATAAGTTACGTTGTCTTTATAGGATCAGGATAATCTACTGTGAAGTAAATACAGTTTCAAACAAGCTTAATATTCTCATTTACTGATGTGCATCAGTGCTTCAATGGTTTAGTGATTTAAGCCTGGCAATTATCTATCATTTAGTTGCATACCTCAAGGATTACACCAAATACTTTAACAACAATTGGATTAAAGGAATGATTGTTGCTCCCTTGGTGTGCTAAGAAAATACTTGCACTGGTCACAGGTGTTATGACTCATAAATTTAAACACAGATTTCACAAGCCAACTTTATTAGTGCAAAAGCAGCAGGTTTAATAAAGATTCCAGATGTGGTAGATTCTGATGAAATCATTGTAGTTCTTACATATTCAAGTAAAATAATTAAACCAAATGGCAGTTTTATCTAATTTCTAAAAAGTAATCACAGTTGTTGAAGAATAATTGTTTTGTGACATTATGATAAATTACCTCCAGCATTACAATGTAGGATAGAATTTTACATCTTAAATGTAATTTAAAAACAATTCTTATGTTTTTGAAGTCATATTTTGTTTTAGATTCTTAAAACAAACTTGTATACAAGAACATAAAGACACAATCAATCAAGTCCCTGAATATTTCATATCTTGCACTGAAGCAGCAGAGATTAAATGTTTTTAGGGCTAAATCTGTTTGTATAACATCACTTCTGGTGTTGCATAGATCCTGTTGATTTATTGGGGCAAGCAATACTTTAGACATTCCTTTGTGGTCTTCTTCAATTATATCAATGAAGAATGCTACACAGGTAGAAGCCCCTTCTCTTCTTGCCCTGAGATCTATGTAGTGCATTCAAGGTCAAGTTAAGCAAACAGATTTCTTTCTTTGTATTTTTAAGAGCATCTGAGAAAAATGAACTGCCTGAAATATACAGAGAAGGTCAGTGATTCAACCACTTTAAATTTTATTTAAAGTGCATTGCCTTCAAGAAAATAAATGCTGAATAAAAGTCCTTATCTGGAGGAACAAAAAGTCAAAAATACCACAGACATCTTTAGTAGAATTATGTCACACTTAAGTGACAAAATTGACAGTGTTTTTCATTAATACAGTATAGTGCAGGCTTGTAAACAAATGTGAAAATATATTTTCATGAGACAATGATATATTTTTATGTAAGTACACTGTTTGTATATGTAAGCAACATTACACTTATTACATTTTATTAAACTCTGGATGCTTTCTAGTAATCCTAAATATGTTGAAGCTTGTTTTAAATCACCCGTGACAAATTTCCTTAACAAACTGGCTCTCATGTATAGCCCTGGATTATTTTATGTAAAAAGACTTTATGGTCAGTAGGTTTAACAGGGGCTTCTTCCAGTCTGCTTCCAGGCTTCATGAACTCCAACAATAGTTTCCTTCTTCACACATTTAAAATAGCCCTTGAAACCATGTTTTATTGGCACCTGTTGAAACCAAAGTAAAAGTCTCAGTTACTGTAGACAAACAGATTTTTCTTGTCATAACCTACTAGGGTCATTTTGTTCCAGTTTAAACTATTTTGGACACTTTTAGGTTAGTATTCAAGATTTTTTATAAACCCAGGAATGTAGGTATTATCCAATAAGTATAAAACTATCAAATATTATTTGTCTTCCACCTTTTCACATATATCCAATATTCTGTAAATCTAAAATTTTCCATCTTCTGTTGTCCATTGTGAAACTGCTACTGTGTTCCCAAATTTGGTATCATCCATGTTTTTTTTAACATGTAACATTTAATAACAAAAGAATACATGTTCAACCTCATTTATTAATGTTTTTCAGAATTCATCAGGTCTTTTTCCCTAACTGAAGTACATTGTTGTTGTTGTGTAGGTTATTCAGTCAGAAATTTAAATGTTGTGAAAGAGGACTAACAAGGGTAAACATTGTATCACAAATAGTCACTCTTAATCCAAGTTATGGGATCACTCCCAGGAATACCATTCAGTCCACCCAAATTCACTGTCTAATTCATTTAACAGTTTCCTAAATGCTTTCAAAGCTTTCATTTCTACTATTTTATTTGAAAGTCCATTCCTTGAATGGTAGAGGATGCTCTCCCTGGCTAATAACTTGAGTGAGCCCTGGCTTCCCAAAGGCATTTAACTGCCATTAATATGCTGGATTCAGAACTCCTGCCCTTCTGGGTCAAGGAAACTCCCTCAGACAGCTGCCAGCCCGTCAAATGTCAGAAGCTCCAGCTCATTGGGACAGAGTTGTGTATTGCTGAATCTAGGATTTGGTCATGTGAGAAATGGAACCTGCCTGCTTCTCCCCACCCGGAGGTGAAAAGGCTGGTGTTTGGGAGGCCATGAGGGGATGGCAAACTGGTGTGGGGGTAGCCCTCCAATGGGTCCAGGAAAGAAATGCTGGGTTGAATGTTTGGTGTGCTGCTGCCAGTTAAAGTCCTACAGTAGTGGGTGAGGCCCTTAAGTGGGCAACCCCCACTTGATATCCTCAAATTGTCCCATTAATAGATGGCTGGCCAAAGCCAGCTCCACTGCTGGGTAAATGCAGACGATGCATAGGTAGGAGGGTGAGCAGTGTGCGTGCACCTCCCAAATTTAATGAGTCTCACACCTTTAAACCAAAGGAAGGTAAGCATTAAATCCAGCCTCTTGTACATATCACTTATTGTGAGAATATTTTTGTGATAATATTAAATTTACTTTTTATTACTTTAAACCTGTGTTCCTTTCATTGATTCCTAACAACTCGTAATCTTCATAATTTAGCCTTCCCATTTCTTGCCTGGCTATTTCACACTCTGTTGTAAGATTGCTGAAGGGCCCAAATATTTTGATCTGAGAATCAGGATCAGCCTTGTGCCATTTCTCTGCACTGTTTCTGGTATGTGAATATCCCCTTTATGTCTTGGTGACAAAACTGGATGTAAACAAAGGTGCACTATAAGTTTAATCACGATTTCCTCTTGTTTTGGTTTTGCAGTTTACATTCTGTAGGCTCTGTGTTGTACACTTATCTATATTACATTTTATATGCTTTTGTTCTGTTTATATTCAGTTTGTTCAAAGCATCCTGCAAATTCTGAGATGCCACCTGCTCCTCTTGACACAGTATCAAATACAAACTGAACTAATTTGCATTGAATTTTTCAAACCAATCCATTGGGATGAATTAGAAACATTAGTACTCCTAAATTGCACTCTGGAGCATCCTACTCCAACACAACTGAAAGCACCTATTGGTTTTGACTCTTCAATCAATTTTGTCTCTATTCTGTACTTATCCAGAATTGAGACATTGTACTGATCTGGAGTTCTTTTCTCTAGGAAAGAAATGACTGAACATTGAACAGTGGTCTTAAAGATTTTAACAGTGTAGTAGGGTAAACATGGAGAAAATGTAACACGATCCCATGTATTAGGGAGATGAAAACTTGGCAGGGGGTGGGGAGAGGGTCTGAAGAGGAAGACAAATGCAATCAGGAGATATAAGATTAAATATAAGATAAATTGCTAATAAATCCAATAACTAATTCAGGAGAAACTTCACTGACTAGGGAATAGTTAAAATGTGGAACTTATCTCCACAAGGTTAAAGTTAAAAACACAAATGTGTTTAAGCGAAGATATATTAGGAAGGCTGGAGAAGTGCTGTACTGCTGCTATCGTTCAGATCAGATGTTAACCCAAGGTCAACCTATAATTATATTCACTGGTTTGGAAAATGCAGCAACTGTATTTGGAACTTGAATATCACCTTCAAGCCACGATGCAGCCTTGTCATAATCACTCCAAGGAACTCTTGTTTGCTCAGACACCCATCTCCGTCCACATCAAAAATCCTGAAGACAGTATCAAGAACATTATCTGATAATTCTTGCCCTGTTGCAACTTTCACAGCTCTCTTGAATTGTCCTAAATTTAACATGGAAAGCACACAAAATATTGAGACAAAGTTATTCCAATATCATTGAAAATATCAAGATGTAAAAAAAACTTCTCCTTGAAGAAGTAATATATTGTTGCAAAAGCTATCATGGATTTATGTAGCATTTCTTATCTAGTTGAAACATGTTAAATAGATATAAAGGGCAAAGTTTAATGTACTTAATTAATTTGGCGTGATGAAGACTTTTCATCTTTGCTCATCCAGTTAAAGTTGGAGCCCATTCAAATTTAAATTTGGAACTATACTATACCTCCAGAAATGCAATGTCATTGTTGAAGGTCAAGGAGTGTTGGTATCTTACTATCTGGTATTTCTATTCATGTTTCAGTTATCTGCAATGGGATTCAGTATGTCAGTTTTGCTTTTCTTGTCTGGTACAATATGAGTTGTCCTGGGAATTCCTTTTACCGTTTAAAAAATTCAAAAATAAATAGAAGTGGCAAAGAAATCATCAGAGAGACTTTGCATCTACCCGAGCTGCATTGCATAAATCCAGGTTGCAAAATCAGCTGGAGACATAAGGCTTACTCAGAAAATGTGCCAATGCTAGTGCTTCACAAAGAAGGCTGTTCTACAGGCAAGACTTGGTCCATTGTATGCCATGCTGATTTATGCACAGAAAATTAATCACATGCACAGGAAACTTAACAAGCTCACATCTGTAAAGTCTGGGTGTCATTACGTTCCAACACAATGTAGAGATAGACTGCTTCTCAAAGGCATGAGGATTATGCCTGAAAGCTCAATTTATGATCCTAATGAATATAATGGCACATTCTCCAAGACCAAGGCAGCTATAACCTGACTGGTAAGGAACTGAAATTATGTTCACTTGAAGGGAAGTGTGCTGCTTGCAAACATTTTTTTGCATAAAATTAAAGGAAAGCTCGGATGTAAGTAGCTGGTACGTCAGTGCTGGGAAAGAAAAATTGCCTTCAGTAATTCATTTTAAGAAGTGCAGACGATCAGGCTTGCCGGAATAGAGACATCATAAAGGCATTTTTATCAACAAGAATAAGAGGTGACAGGAAAAAATAAGTGAGGGGAACATAAGGTATAGCTCTGAATTCTCAGTAAAGAAACATAACCGACATTCCTGTTTTGTGACTGTGGAAGTAGATGTGGTGCATTCAGAGGAAGTTACAAGGAAGGTAGTCCATCATGCCATTCCAAAGCACCATAGGTCATTACGGCAAAATGTCTGTCATGAGAATGAAATTGGAGGCCACAGCTCACCAGTCAACAGAAGAATTGTAAATGGCTGAATTGCTCTTAAAAAGCAGTAAGTGAACTTCCATACATTTATCAATACCCAGAACTCTGGCGCCCACTAATGTTGGAAGGTACCACATGCAGACATGTTAGGAAAAATACAGGATGTTACTACTCACGTTATAACATTTAAACAAAGACCTTTCCTGGTTTGTGTATCACACTCCTGGTTCTAATTTCTGCATTTGGAAATAAATCCACAATGTCAAGCAAGCCTGGATTTGGCTGTAATGGATATTTCAAAATCAGATTTGCATAAACAGTGTTGTAGCAACACTGAATAAAGAGCAATATATTTCCAGGTCAGCATGGTGAGTAGCTTGGAGGGGATCTTGCATATCTTCTGTCCTTATCATCCTAGATGGGAATGGTCATGGATTTGGAAGGGGCTGTCTAAGGATCATTGGTGAATTACTATAGGGCATCTTTTAGATGGTACACACTGCTGCTGCTGAGTGTGGCTAGTAAAAGGAGTCAATATATGAAGATGTGATGCCTATCACACGTTTTGCTTTGTCCTGGATGGTGTCAAGCTTCTTATGTGTTGGTGGAGCTGCACTCATCCGGGCAAGTGGGGAGTATTCCATCACTCGTGCCACGTGCCTTAGATTAGATTACTTAGATTAGATTAGATTACTTACAGTGTGAAAACAGGTCCTTCAGCCTAACAAGTCCACACCGACCCGCCGAAGTGCAACCCACCCAGACCTATTCCCCTACGTTTACCCCTTCACCTAACACTACGGGCAATTTAACTTGGCCAATTCATCTAACCTGCACATTTTTGGACTGTGGGAGGAAACCGGAGCACCCGGAGGAAACCCACGCAGACATGGGGACAATGTGCAAACTCCACACAGAGTCTCCTGAGGTGGGAATTGAACCTGGGTCTCTGGCGCTGTGAGGCAGCAGTGCTAACCACTGTGCCACCATGCCACCTTGTAGATGGTGAACACATTCTAGGGAGTCAGGAGGTGAGTTCTTCACTGAAGGATTACTAGCCTCTGCCCTACCCTTGTGGGCACAGCATTTATATGGCTAGTTCAGTCTCTGGTCAATCATTCACCCAGGTTGTTGATAGTGGGAGATTCAGCAACAATAATGTCTTGAATGACCAAGGGCAATGGATAGATTCTTTCTTGTTGGGGTGACCATTGTCCAGCATTACTGTTGTGTGAATGTTACCTGCCTCTTTTCAGCCCAAGGAGAGATTTTGGATACAGGCCTTGGTGCATTCTGACATAGACTACTTCGTTATCTATGGAATCGTGACCATTGTGCAAACATCAGTGAACATCCCCACTTCTGACCTTATGAGGGAAGGAAGGTCATTGATAAAGCAGCTGAAGTAGTTGGATCTTTGAAATTAGGTAAAAACAATGACTGCAGATGCTGGAAACGAGATTCTGGATTAATGGTGCTGGAAAAGCACAGCTGTTCAGGCAGCATCCAAGGATCAGTAAAATCAATGTTTCAGGCAAAAGCCCTTCATCAGGAATTCCTGACGAAGGGCTTTTGCCCGAAACATTGATTTTACTGATCCTCGGATGCTGCCTGAACTGCTGTGCTTTTCCAGCACCACTAATCCAGAATCTTGGAAATTACCCTAAGGGTCTCTTGCAGTGATGTCCTCCACAGTATCCACAAACCTTCACTTTCTTGGCTATTGTGGTAGAATTGTCTGCTGACCAGTTTTGTCCAGGGCTACAGATGTAGAAGGACTCATGAGGAAAAATACTGGAGGACATTCAAGACAGTAGGATGAAGAATGTAAATAGATTCAAAGAATCACAAAACTATTACAATGTAGCCCATTGTGCCAACACTAGCTTAATTATCTATTACCAATCTCCTGCCTTTTCCCCTTAACCCTGCACAGCAAAACACAGCCAATGCCCTTTTGAATGCCTTAATTAACTGACCTCCACCATAGTTCCAGGCAATGTATTCCATACCCTAGCAATTCACTGTGTGAGAAAGTTTTTTTTCATATCATCCTTGCTCCATTTTCATATAACTTTAAATCTATGCCCTCTCATTCTTGTTTCTTTAATGAAAGAAACAGAAATGGAAACAGCATCTCCCTACCTACTCTACCCAGCCTACTCATAATTTTGAAAACCCTCTATCAAATCTCTTCCCAGGCTTCTCTCCAGGAGAACAGGCCAAACTTCTTCAATCTATCTTCTTTGCTAAAGTTTCTCCTACCTGGTACCATTCTAGTAAATCACTTCTGCTCTCTTTCCAATACATTTGCATTTTTCTATAACTTGGTTCCCAAAACTGTATACAATACTCCGATGGAGATCTAACAAATGTCATGTACGTGTTCAATATCACCTCCTTGTTCTTGCACTCCATACCCCTAAGAATAAAGCAGAGAAAACTGTTTGCCTTATTTACTGCTTTCCCCAACTGACCCGTCCCCTTCAATTATCTGTGCACATGTACACCTTGTTCCTGAACCCTTTAGAATTGGGTCTCAGAAATTACCCCAAGGAAAGCCTGCAGTGATGTCCTTCAAAGTATCCACAAGCCTATACTTTCTTGGCCATTATGGTAGAATTAAACCCAATTTTGCGGTGTCTTTTAGTGTTTTTCTGATCAAAGTGCATCACCTCACATTTTTCTTGAACCTCATCTGCCACCTTTCTGCTTATTTCACCAACTTGTCAATATCCTCTTGAGTTTCACACTGTTCTCCTCATATTTCACAATTCTTTGAAGTTTCAAAGCTCTCCCTCTTCCATCAACTTTCCAGTCATACATTCATCTACCTTTATCCTTTTATTTCTGCAGCAGGTAAAATCAGCATACATGATGAAAGCATAGATTTAGATCTTATGTGACATGAATAATCCAACTCCAATACATTCTATCATTTTGATGCTGTTTGATTAAAAAATATCTTCAAAGTCGAAATGCCTTTCTGTTTTCAGAATAATATATAATGTTGCACTGTACATACCTATTCCAACAGGACGGTTAGCTGCAGTGAACATATTCATAGTGAAAGCAAAATCTTCAAGATGATTCATAAAGTGGCAAAATGCCCTGAATTCTTGAAAGGAAATGCTCTGGAATATAAAGAAACACTAGTTAATATTTAAGAATAAGTTCCATGTGAAAAGTATAGGAGCAAAGATAGCAGAACATAGTAATAAAGAAAGAGGACAGGAGAGATTGAAAGAGAGAATGAACAGGAAAAAGAGTATAAGAGAGAGATTGACATTCTTAGATTATGAGACTGGAAATCCACTGTGACTGCGTTCTGGTCTACACTGAGTTACTTATGTTCAGTCATAGAAGTGAGAGACTTTGGTGCCAAAATTGACTTTAATACCACTACGCTAGGCAGGGAAATAAAAATCTGCCATTATTCCTAATGCTCCCTAAGTGGCCCATGCTGGATGTGCAAACATGTAAATATCGAGTGACGGGAAGACTGGGATCCGAACTAATATCTCCTGAGATTGTTTTGCCTGCTGGGTTAACAAATACACAATGCCTGTTCAGCTCTCTCAGGTTTGGATTCACATCTCATTAACAACCCAATAATATCAGAAATGGAAACACAGAAGTCAAGGATAGAGGGGGAGGGAGAGACAGAGAGAAAGAGAGAGAGAGAGAGAGAGAAGAACCAGAGAGGACCAGGTGAGGGTGAGACAGAATGAAAATTGGAAGTAAAACTAATTAATTTTTAAAATTTCAGATGAGAGCAGGAAGCAGCACTGAAGACATTATTGATATTTAACTTGTCTACTGTGGGTGAAGGCCTTGTGTAAGACTGGAATAAGGAATCTTCCACATACCCCACAAAGAAACAAGTGTAGCTGGGGGCTATGCAGTTACCCATAGCCACACCTTTGACTTAGAGAAAGTGACATGAGTTAAAGGAGAAGTTATTCAAAGTGAAACCGAGCTTAGCCAGGAGGAGGGTGGTGGTGGATGGAGATTGTGTAGAGTTCTCTTCAAGGAAGAAGCAGAGACCCTTCAAACCTCCTGATGAGTGATGGATGTGTACAGGGATTGCACATCTATGGTGGAGAGGTGGTGGCCAGGGCCAGAAAACTGGAAATTATGGAACCGACCAAAAGTATCAGCAGACATGAATGTAAGTGAGGAGAAACTGATCAAGTGGGGGGAAAGAAATCAATAGTGGTCTAGTTTATGCATTTTGGAAAAAAATACAATCAGGAATGTTGAGGTTGTATAGGATGATGGTGAGGCCACATTTGGAGTACTGTGTACAGTTCTGGTTGCCCTGCTATAGGAAAAATATTATTAAATTGGAGAGGGTTCAGAAGAGATTTACCAGTATGTTGCCAAGAATGGAGCATTTGAGTTATAAGGATAGGCTGGGACATTTTTCACCAGAGTGCATGAGGTTGAGGAGTAATCTTATAGAGGTTTATAAAATCATGAGGTGCATAAATAAGGTGAATAGCAAAGGTCTTGTCCCTAAAATGGTGAGCTCAAGACCAGGGGGCATATTGTTAAAGGGAGAGGAGGAAGATTTAAAAGGGACCTAAGGGACAACCTTTTCACAGAGAGTGTGGCTTGCATGTGGAATGAACTGTGAGAGGAAATGGTAAGTGCAAGTACAGTTGCAACATTTAAAAGACATTTGGATAGGTACATGAATAGGAAAGGCAAATGCAGGCAAGTGGGACTAGTTCAGTTTGGGAAACTTGGTTGGCATAGCCAAGTTGGACCAATGTGTCTGTGCTGTGTGGTTGTCAGGGAAAATGGCAAGAGGCAAAAACAAAATCTTTTGCTAGACTTTGCTTTAACCGTGAGAATTACAAAGTAAATATTTATGCCAATGTGAATATCTTCTCAATTTTTCAGACCTTATTGTCTACCAGCATGAAACTCTTCTAGCAGCAGTCTTTTCATAAGTATCATGGAACGATAAGGAACTGTAAAAATAGGATTGGAATTCAAGACAAGAGGAGGCAGAAAGCAGGAAACTATAGACCAGGCTATAATGTTAGAGGAACATAAGTTCGAATCTCACTGCGGCAGATGGTGAAACTTGAATTCAATTTGAAATCAGGAAAAAATGGTCCCCTAATGTAGCCATAACCAGTTATTGTAAAAATCCATCTGGCTTATTAATGTCCTTTAGGGAAGGAAATCCGCCATTCTTACCTAGTCTAGCCTACATACGACTCCAGACACACAGGAATGTGATTGACTCTTAATTGCCTACTGGGTAATTAGGGACAGGAAATAAATGATTCCCACAAATAAATAAACAGAATATCAATGAGGTTATACTTAGATACTTAGAAAATCAAGATTTGATCAGGCAGAGTCTGTTTCCTCTAGGTTGTGTGGCTGTGCATGTGCAGCCGCTCTGATATTCTGCAAATGGTGATTCCGTCAATATGTTGATCATGGCATTGACTTCTGATTCTGGAAGTTGTTGCCACGCATGGGCTTTGGAGACTGCACAGCCAATAAGAAAATTATTCAGAATGCTGTTCATAGGTCAAATTGTCAACTTCTGCTCCTAAACCCTATAATCATGTTGATGATTGTCAGAAAAATTCATGTGGTTCACCGATGTCCTTTAGATAGGAAATCTGCTGTCCTTACCTAGTCTGGCCTATATGTATAATTGGGTCTCAAGTGCCCTTTGGGCAATTAGAGATGTGCAACAACATCTGGTCTGGCCAATGATACTAACACCCCATAAACAAACAATAAAAAAACCTGAATGTTTCCTTCCATGAAATTTTGAATAATATCTTAAATTTTATTTCGAGACATGTGTGAAGAAAATAATCAACACCTGTGTTTACAAAATCATCTGCTGTGTTTATGAAACTCCTGTTGCAAAAATGTTAATTTCTCTTGTTTTGTATACTAATGTTACAAGCTCCTATTACAAAGAAGGCTGTTTATATATTTTTTGGTATTAATTACATATTTGCTTGAGATATTAATTCAGATTGATAGGAACGGTATATGTAAATACTGCCATTGAGACAAAATGTGTCATCTATGTCAAAACAAAGACAGTTGTAAAAGTTGAAATTTGAAATTCATGTTGTAAAAGGAAACTTAATTTTAGGTAAATGCTAACCTCCCCTGGAGGTAATTTCCTCACGTTCTTCCAGTAAGTATTACGGTTTTGCTCTTCAGTGAAATGGAGCAGCCAAGCTGCAAACTCTTCTCTTCTCATGGTTTTCATGCCTCGAGAGAACTCTGTAAATTCAATCTCTTGCACTTCTGTTTGCAGATCTTCCATAAATCTAAAAAAGGAACACACCAGAGATCAAAGTTTTTAAAATGTCAAAATCCAGCCCAAGAGTCTTTGAAGACAATTGTTACCTCATCAAAAGTTCTTCAAAGTTTGACTTCAGCATGCATTTAACAGCTGAAATCTGAAAACCAAGGCATTAAAAAAAAATTCTATCACGGGATGCAGGTTTTTTTCTATTTAGTCATGAGATGTGGCACTGCAGGCTGGGCTAGCATTTATTGCCCATTCCTAATTGTCCATTCTCAAGAAGATGACTTCAATTACTGCAACTAACTTGCTACAGGTAAACCCACCTGGTTTAGGTCATGTGACAATTACTGCTCCAACTCTTAAAGAGTCTGACATAAACATATCTAGGTGGCCCATGTGGGCTCATGGTTGCCCTTTGCAACAATAATGTAAGATGCTTGTTACGTGTTCAGCGCTGACTATCTGTTGTTACAGATGTCAACTGAAGCAGCTGAAAGGGTTCTGTTATGTGAAAATTTCATACCGAGGTGATCTCTCCGACTGCAGGGAAAGCTGGCCCTGTTTTCAGATATTTTCTGCCTCAGATAGTAAAATGAAACATAGTGAAAATAAGTCTGTTTTGACATGTTTAGATGGATGTTTAGAAGTGCCTGGAGTGTGGATTCAATGCCACAGGAATTCCTGTATTTATGTTTTTAGCTCTTCATGAACTGGACCTCTGAAGCATTTGCATGATTTTCACAAAATGTGTGTCAACTATGTCAAAACAAACACAGTTGTAAAAGGTGAAATTTGAAATTCATTGTGTGAAAGGAAATTCTTCATTTAAATATCCTTATTAAGGAATGCTATAAACTGAGCTATGTTTAATTACAAAAGCCTGGAAAACATTCAATGATGGAGAATAAAAGATCAAGCATGTAAATAGATAATAAAAATTAAATTAGGAAGGAATGGATACTAAAATACACAATACATTATTAGAACTGTTTCAATTAACTGAGAGCTGAATGTACCATCATGTAATGTTGTCATAGAATGCTCAGAGATTGTAATTTGCTCTTAATCTCAGCATAAGCTGATTCTGTTCTATTCATCATTAGTTAACAAAACACCTCTAACAACTGACAGAATATGTTGTGGTAGTGCTGATGTTATAGTCCAACAGCTTTATTTGAAATCATAAGCTTTTGGAGCGCTTCAAAACCTTGCGATTTCAAATAAAAAAATCACTGTTGGACAACAACCTGGTGTTCTGTGACTTCTGAAACTGACAGAATAGTCTGCCACCTCGCACAATAAATGCAAATTGGTATGAAGTGTATTTGAGTTGATTATCCCTTTATCAAGGCTTTTACATAATGCCTGTTATATGAAAAAGGTCAATTTTGTAAGACCGCTGATTACCGAATAGCAAAAAGGTAACAGAGGAAATGAACAAAGGCATGATTGAAGATATATTTTAGGGAAGCTTTTGAAGAAGGAAACATAAGTAGTAAAGTGGATAGTTCAGGAAGTAAATTGCAGAGTTTAAGAGCATGTTGCTTAAAAGCCTTGCTATCAATGGTGCCCAGAGGGATTAGAAGGATTTGGGAAGAGCTTGGTGGAAGCATCTTCTGTATACAAATCTAAATGACAAGGTTCGTAAATCGCTTAAATGGTCTTCTCTGGTTTCTGTTATCTTATGTCTTACAATGCCTTTTGCCTCATTTTTATTTACACTACGTTACACATCTTGGATATAGTTTTCATTTCGCAATTTGTATGATATTTTAGAATTTCTCACATTCCATCCTGTGCAAACTTGAGGTAATTTAAAATTTTGTAGGTTAATGTCCTTACTTGGACCAAATCCCATTTAACTGTCACCCATACATGCCGACAAATACTGGTTTCTTATTAAACAATACTTTGATTTTTAAACTTTTATTTCTTGTCTTCAAATAATTTCACGGCCTTGCTTTACCCTATCTCTCTTCAGCCTCACAACCCTCCAAGATCTCTTTATTTTTCTAATTCTGGCTTCCTGAGTGTGAGTGAGACCCCTTTCGAACAGGGCTGACTGTGGGTTGCATCCTTGCTGTTCTAGCTTTCCGCTTCTCTGAAGCAACATTGCTTGTGACTGAAGAGACCAATGCTGGAGTGACAGTCCCAGTCGCAGAGGTCACATCTGTATGTGGTCATTGATCTGCTGGAACTGCTGCACTCCTTCCTTCGTGCCCACTTGTCCGCTGCAGTGCTCATCGGCTTCTTTTCCCTGTTTTGAGGTATTGGCTCAGGGTGCTTCTCCATCTAGTACGATCAGCTGCAAGCCTTTCCCAGGACTCTAACAATATCAAGCATCTTCATGTCCCTCATGCAAATGTCCTTGTAGTGCAGCTGGGGTCGCCCAGTGGCTCTCTTCCTGGATGTGAGCTTTCCATTGAGGACATCCTTTGGGAGGCGGCCATCTTCCATGCAGTGAACATGGCCCAGCCAGCACAGTCTCCACTGCCTGTGCAGAGTGTACATGCTGGGAAGGCCAGCGTGAGATAGGACCGCTGCACTGGACACACTGTCTTGTTAGGATATGTCCAGGATATGGCGGATACTCCTCAAGTGGAAGACATTCAGTCTTCTTTCCTGTCTGGTATATGTAGTCCACGTTTCACTGTCATACATCAGTGTGCTAATGATGCAGGCTTTGTAGATTGACATTTTTGTCTTCACTGTCAGCTTGGGATTTGTCCACACTCGAGTCATGAGACGAGCAAGAGTTGAGGCTGCTTTCTCGATCCTCTTGTCGATCTCTGTGTCTAAGGAGAGGTTGTCAGTGATGGTAGAGCCAAAGTACATAAACTGATGGATGACATTGAGTGTGTAGTCGTTGATGGTGATGACTGGTGGTGCCTCTGTGTCTTTTCCCAGGACGCTTGTCTTCTTCAGACTGATAGTCAGCCCGAAATCCTTGCAAGCGTGAGGGAGGTGGTCTAAATAACTGGAATTCCTGCTGGGTGTGTGTTGCAACTGCAGCATCATCGGCAAACAGCACGTCCTTGATGAGTGCTGCACATATTATTGTCTTGGCTCGGAGGTGGGCCAGGTTGAACAGCCTGCCTTCTGATCGAGTGTGTAGATAAATCCCTTCCGTTGCGGCGCCAAAGGCATGTTTCAGGAGCACAGAAAAAAAAAATCCCAAAGAGTTTGGGAGCAAGGATGCAGCCTTGTTTGATGCCGCTGTGGATGTCGAAGGGCTCAGAAGAGCTGCCACTGAACTGCACTGTTCTCTTCATGTTATTGTGGAAGGGTTCTATCATGCTCAGCAGTTTCAGTTGGCTGCTGAACTTCAGGAGAACCTTGAAAAGGCCGTTTCTGCTGACCAGGTCAAATGCCTTGGTGAGGTTGAAGAAATTAGATAACGAGAATCCAGAGACAGTATATTCCTGTTAGGGTGAAAGGAAAGACTGGTAGGTATAGGGAATGCTGGATGACTAAAGAAATTGAGGGTTTGGTTAAGAAAAAGGAAGCATATGACAGGTATAGACAGGATAGACAGATGACTCCTTAGAAGAGTACAAAGGAAGTAGAAGTATACTTAAGAGGAAAATCAGGAGGGCTAAAAGGGGACATGAGATAACTTTGGCTAATAGAATTAAGGAGAATCCAAAGCGTTTTTACAAATACATTAAGGACGAAAAGGTAACTAGGGAGAGAATAGGGTCCCTCAAAGATCAGCAAGGCAGCCTTTGAGTGGAGCTGCAGAAAATGGGGGAGATACTAAACAAGTATTTTGCATCAGTATTTACTGTGGAAAATATATGGAAGATAGAGAATGTAAGGAAATAGATGGTGACACCTTGAAAAATGTCCATATTACAGAGGAGCAAGTGCTGGATGTCTTGAAACACAAAGTTGGATAAATCCCCAGGACCTGATCAGGTGTACCCTAGAACACTGTGGGAAGCTAGAGAAGTGATTGCTGAGCCTCTTGATGAGATATTTGTATCATCGATAGTCACAGGTGAGGTGTCTGGAGGTTGGCTAATGTGGTGCCATTGTTTAAGAAGGATGGTAAGGACAAGCCAGGGAACTATAGACCAGTGAGCCTGATGTCGGTGGTGGGCAAGTTGTTGGGGGGAACCCAGAGGGACAGGATGTACATGTATTGGGAAAGGCAAGGACTGATTAGGGATAGTCAACATGGCTTTGTGCTTGGGAAATCATGTCTCACAAACTTGATTGAGTTTTTTGAAGAAGTAACAAAGAGGATTGATGAGGGCAGAGCAGTAGATGCGATCTATGTGGATTTTAGTAAGGCATTCGACAAGGTTCCCCATGGGAGGCTGGTTAGCAAGATTAGATCTCACGGAATACAGGGAGAACTAGCCATGTGGATACAGAACTGGCTCAAAGGTAGAAGACAGAGGGTGGTGGTGGAGGGTTGTTTTCTCAGACTGGAGGCCTGTGACCAGTGGAGTGCCACAAGGATCAGTGCTGGGTCCTCTACTTTTTGTCATTTATATAAATGATTTGGATGTGAGCATAAGAAGTATGGTCAGCATGTACGGGTTGGACTGAAGGGTCTGTTTCCATGCTGTATATCTCTATGATTCTATAAGATAACATACAGGGCATTTTCTGTTCTCTATACTTCTGCAGTTGGCAAAGGGAGAAGATCATGTCTACTGTTGACCTTTTAGCTCAGAAGCCGCACTGTGACTCTGGGTACATATGTTCTGCTAGTTTCTGCAGGTGAGTCAAAATGACCTGAGCAAATGCTTTGCTGACAGTGTTGAGGAGAGAGATGCCTCTGTAGCTGTTGCAGTTGCTTCTCTCATCCTTGTTCTTGTAGAGGGCAATGATCTTGTCATCCCTCATGGGCTGTAGTACATGGGCTCCTTCTTGCCAGCACTGGCAGAGGACGTCATACAATGGGAGCAGTAAGCTAGTGTTGCAGCACTTGATCAAATCAGGAGGAATCCCATCACAACCCAGGGCTTTACCTGAGGCTAGGCTGTCAGTGACCTTGCTGAGCTCTTCTACTGGCTCTGCATCTAGCTCGTTCATGATCAGCAAGCACATGATGGCATCAAGTGCTGAAGTGGACATGGTACATTCTCTGGAGTGGAGATCAGAGTAATGTTCAACCCACTTCTCCATTTGCTGGACTCTGTCTGTGATTACTTCCCCAGTAGAGGATTTGAGAGGCGGTGTCTTGCTCTGAGTCGGTCCTATTGCCTTCTTGACGTCTTTGTACATTCCCCTAATGTTCCCTGTTATAGCAGCCATCTGAACTTCCTCACTTAGCTGTGCCTAGTAGGTCTCCCCTCACCCTCCTTATCCACACCTCCCCTCACCCTCCTTATCTACATCTCCTCTAACCTTCCGTATCCACATCTCCCCTTACTCTCCCTCTGCCCACCTCCTCCTCTGACCTGTCACCTCTCTCTTGCCTAACTCAACTATTTCATCTTTTATATCCCCAACTCCTCTTCCTATCCACTCTCCCACATAATTTACATCATCCTGAGTCTCTCCCCACCCCATCTCTCTCTTCCCCCCCTCCACCGTCTCTTCCCCCTGCCCAGGTGTCTCTATCCCAGACCCCGTTCCTCTTTCTGCCAAACCAACTCCTCCCATCTCCTCTCCTGCTGCCCCCGGACCCAAACCTCACACCCCTGTTGCCCTGGCTTCTTGAACATATTTGAATTTAATTGGAACGTTATTGGCGGCCATGCCTTCAGCTGCCAAAGCCCCAAGTTCCAGAATTCCCTCCTTAAGCCTCTCCGCTTAGAGTCATAGAGATGTACAGCATGGAAACAGACCCTTCGGTCCAAGCCATCCACGCCGACCAGATACCCCAACCCAATCTAGTCCCACCTGCCAGCACCCGGCCCATATCCCTCCAAACACATCCTATTCATATAACTTCTCTTCACACCTTTAACATACCCCTTAAAATCTCTGTCCAAGCTTTAGGACATCTGCACTTATATTGCCTTATATGACTCAAGTCTTCAATTTTGCTTTTTAAAGCACCTGTGAAATATTTTGGGAGGTTTTAATATGTTATAGGAGCTGTATGAATATCATCTAATTCTGTATATAATTTTATTTAATCTTTCACTATGTTGCTCAGGTAAAAGTAAACTATCATAGTCCCAGAGGACCATAGGGCAGCTCTCTCATTAGAGTTTAACTGAGGGTCACAACACCTCAGCTGAGGGTTGAGGTTGAGAAGGCAGGATGTTCATGATGATCACTGCAGGTGTGGGAATTAAACCCAGGCTGTTGTTGGTCAGATTGCATCACAAACCAGCTGCTCAGCCAACTGAGCTAACCAACCCCTTGTCTCACTCAAGGGTACGACTGAACATTCCACTTATTTTTATATTATTGTTAAAAAGTTTGGCAGAGGCAGTGAGGAATATTTTTCAACTGAAATAATATCGGCACTTAGCAACGTAATGAGAAGCTCTGAAAAAGACAAACAAAAAATAGTGAAGTCATATTCAAAATTTAAAAAGGGCAGCCAAGAAAGCTGATGCTTCAAAGAGAGAAATCTGATATACCTTTCCCCTTGGACGAATCAACTTAGTTTTTCACAAGGTGACACTTCTTTAATCATCACAGATAAGCATAGTTCTCTGAGATACACACATTAAAGTTTGTGAGAAGATTTCTAGCTCGGGTACTCGTTGTTGTGGTTCTGTTCGCCGAGCTGGGAATTTGCGTAGCAGACGTTTCGTCCCTGTCTAGGTGACATCCTCAGAGCTTAGGAGCCTCCTGTGAAGCGCTTCTGTGATGTTTCCTCCGGCATTTATAGTGGCAGCGGCAGAGACAAACCACTATAAATGCCGGAGGAAACATCACAGAAACGCTTCACAGGAGGCTCCCAAGCACTGAGGATGTCACCTAGACAGGGGACGAACCGTCTGCAACACGAATTCCCAGCTCGGCGAACACAACCACAACATGCACACATGAAGTCCTTGCCTAATGTCAATATATGCACTCAGTTTTATCAGTTTCACTTCAGTCATTCCCCACCCACCACCATTTCTGCTGGTTTGCGCTGCACTGAAGTCTTGTGCTCCATCTAGTGACAGAAGATATCAGTGCAGGAAGAAACAAAAACAAAAGTTGCTGGAAAAACTCAGCAGGTCTGGCAGTATCTGTGGATAGAAAAAAAAATTCAAGTCTAGTGACATTTCTTTAGAACTCAGTGCGGGTAGTCCTGGCATCGAGCTGATCCCAGCATGACCAATGTCTAACAGTAGATGGTACCCAGTCTAAAAGTACTATATGTTAATTTAAAAAAAATATTGTGTCTCTTTTATATTTAGTGATGCATTTATTTGCAATTTCAACTGGGAATGCACATGTATGACAGTATTTCAACTTGTACATTTTTTTTTCCTTGCTAACGCATGTGTAAAGGAACCTACTACTGGCTTTAACACTAATTCCAATAGGAACCTGTGATTCACCTAAAGCCACGATGTTCAAAAATACAACCATCACATTAATTGAGGATTTACTGCAGTTGTGAGGTTGATGCAAATGTCATGACAGTCTGCCTATTAAAAGAAAGACAAACTACAGGAATAAGTCCTAACTACCATGTTTGGTTCTCCAATAGTTTGTAATGTTACTTGGTATTTTGATATTTGCAACGACTAGTTTTATTGCCTCTGCAGCTCAGAGGTCCTTTTGCTTTGGCTTGGAGAAATTGACAAATTATTGTATTAAAGACAATAACAGCTGATGATCAGTATGTGGCAGTTAACTAAATTTGAATTTCTACATGCAAGTGGGCATCTGGGTAAGTTATCTTCAAGCCATGTATTATTTTGTCATTGTTTGGATTGAGTGTTATGTTGAAACAACCTCTCATTTTTATAACATAAATATAGAGATTTACTAACACAACTTGCATTTTGCTTTCACAAAATATTGGCAGCCTGGCTGTCAGATCTATCTTTGCACTGTGTAGTCCTCTATGCAGCAGATCATTCTCATCAAATTGCTGTTTTAATTGCCCTGAATCCAGAAGTAGTCTATCAAACAAAAAGTAAAATATTGAATCTCATTGTTGTACAGCTGTGTTTTCTTGCAGAGCTGCATCATTTTTGGCAGTTATCATGATACCTTTTTTTGCAATTCTCAAAATTGTCACAGAAAATTTGAGCTCAAATGATGATCCAGCTTGTTGTTTGAACTCCAAATAAACAGAAGAACAAATTTGATACTGCTTGGTCAGTTCTGGGTTGAAAAAATATGTAACTCAACTGCTATATTCAGGTGTATAGAAGCACAGAAAAGAGGAACAGGACGAAGCCATTCATCCCTTTAAACCTGGTCTGCCAATTAATATGTTCACGGCTGATCATCCAACTCAGTAACCTGTTCCACCTTTCTCCCCAAATTCTTTGATCCTTTTAGTACTAAGAATGATATCTACCTCCTTTGTTAAAAGCATTCAATATTTTGGCCCCAGTCACATTCTATGGAAGAGAAGTCCATAGGCTCCTTGTTTTCTTTTTCTTCATCTCAGTCCTAAATAGCCTAAACTGTGTCCTTAGAATGCAACCCCTGATTTTGGACTCCCTGGCCATTGGAAACATCCTTCCTCTGTTTGCTCGGTCTCGTCCTGTTAGAATTTATAGATTTGTATTAGATCCTTCGTCATTATTCAAAGCTCTAGTGAATTTAAGCCTAACCAATCTCTCTTCATGTGTCAGTCCTATCATCCCAGGAATCAGTCTGGTAAATCTTTATTAACTTTCTCTGTGGCCAGAATATCCTTCCTCAGATAAGGAGATCAAACTGCATGCAATACTCTAGGGTGTGATCTCACCAAGGCCTCGTACAACTGCAGCAAGACATTCTTCTCCTGTACTCAAATCTTCTCATGGTGAAGGCAACATATAATTTGCCTTCTTTACCACCTGCTGCACCTGCATGCTTATCCTCAGCAACTGGTGTACAAGGACACCTACATCTCTTCATAGTTTAACCTCCCACCCAGTTTTGTGTCATCTGCAAACTTGGAGATGTTACATTTAGTTCCCTCATCTAAATCATTAATATGTATTCTGAATATCTACAGTCAAAGCACTGCTCCCTGCTGTACTCCACTAGTCACTGGCTGTCACTCAGAAAATGATTCCTTATTCCTACTCTTTGCTTCCTGTCTGCCAGCCAGTTCTTTATCCATAGCAATATACGATACTTCATACTAAAGTCCAACTGCATGTTGTTTAACTTTATATGCTAATCAGACATGCAAGAAGAATTGCTAAAGATGCTCCCATGCTGCATTGAGGCTGTTTGCAGATTAAATGACATGAAAGAGAGGTGAATTGACTTTGAAGAAGTTAAGAAATTATCTATCAGTGAAAGCACATTTCCAGAAGTAGTTTTGTGAATACAAGGTCTTTGAAAGGGGAAAGATTTAAAAGGGACCTAAAGGGCAACTTTTTCATGCAGAGGGTGGTACGTGTGTGGAATGAGCTGCTAGAGGAAGTGGTGGAGGCTGGTACAATTGCAACATTTATAAGGTATTTGGATGGGTATGTGAATACGAAGGGTATGGAGGGATATGGGTCAAATGCTGGCAAATGGGACAAGATTAATTTAGGATATCTGGTTGGCACTGTTGAATTGGACCGAAGGGTTTGTTTCCATAATGAATCTACAAGCCATTCACTCAGTCATAGCTGCAGCTTTACAATTCCACCAATTTCTTAGCATGCATTTTCACAGGACAGCTCTGTTGTGTGAACTCGCCTTGTTGATCTTGAAAGATGCAGAGGGCTCAGGAAACCTGCCTTCCTGTTATTAAAACCAGATTTTCTTGCACATTCCACAGGGATTCTATGTCCTCCTGCAAAACACCCAGATGTAACCCGGAAAATGGGTGGAATCATGACCTGATACCACTTGTGGGGGGGTTTAATCCTGTATCTATACCTGAGCCTGCCTCTCCTTATTAGTTAAAATTCTGCCTAAAGTGACAAACTTTAAATTGATAACTCTTATTTCCCTGAGATCTGGAGGCAGTGATAATGACTGATTTTTTTCATTTTTTGATTAATTGTTATTTTCAGTGAGTTTCACATCGTGGCTGACAACGTTTCTCACGCAGTCTTCCTATCTCATTAATTACAAATTATTGCATTTTTCTCATGCAATCTCATGTTGCAGCAGACAGAATTGTTCACTGCTGTAAGCCAGGAACTGCTCTTCATACTCTGCTGCTGGATCATTTCAGGGAAGGACATGTCCCAGGAAGAGGAGTTGGCACTTTTTTCAGTGAGAGAGACCTGGAGGTGTTGGAGAGGGTAGTGGATAATAAGATCCATCCTCTTTCATGTAGACTGGCAAATGAGGGTGCAGCACCAGTTCCAATCAACCTCAATGTAGATAACAGCCTATGTCAGTGCCATTTCAGGTGTTAAAAGAATGCTCAGAGGTGTTGGAAGAAGGTTAATGATCTTCTGGACTCTGCAAGGGTGATGGAGACAAAAAAGAACTGCAGATGCTGGAATCCAAGGTATACAAAAGCAGGGGCCTGGAAGAACACAGCAAGCCAGGCAGGTCAGGAGGTGGAGAAATCAACGTTTAAGGTGCCACCCTTCTTCAGGTCTGAGGGTGGATGTATGGGAAGCTGCAGATAAATGGGAGTGGGGGGAGGGTGGGGAGGTCTTTAGGTGGGGAGAGGGGCGGGGTGATGAGGTAGGGATAGGTGAACACAGGTAGAGGGTATGCCCTGGTTGGTCGGTGGGAGGAACGAATCTGGTTGATGGCTGGAAGGAAGGGTTGGTTAGAGGAATGGAATGAATGGGCAGAGGCTGGGAAGGGAGTCAGGGGATGGAAAGGGAAGTTATTTGAAATTGGAGAACTCAATGTTGCATCCTCCGGGTTGTAGGCTGCCTAGACAGAAGATGAGGTGTCGTTCCTCCAATTTGCGATCTGATTTGCTGTGGCAAGAGGAGACTGAGGATGGACATGTCAGAAAGAGTGTGGGAAGGGGAAGTAAAATGGGTGGTGACTGGGAGGTCAGGGTGGCCCCTGCGGGCCCAGCTAGATGCTTGGTGAGACGTGCCCTGAGCTTACATTTGGTCTCAGCGATGTAGATATAGAGGAGACCATATCAGGAGCACAGGATACAGTAAACTAGGTTGATTTGCCACAATCTTCTCTCTGCTTCCTGATATTCACTCTAACTCTGCCACTGCATAGTAAGAACACTAACGCTAATGGTCTCACTATTGCATGAGACATCTCCATTTAGTGGCTTTACTCATCTCATCGCCCTAAACTACTAATGTTTCCTACTCTCAGCATTTCCTACTTAACCACTTGGGACACCTCACCACCTCTGCTGCTCCTGCATCATCACAAACAGCTTTTCCATCCCCTTTTTATTTCACTCAATCCCTCCTTTTGTCTAACTGCAGGAGAAAGTGTTACATAATGGAGAAGAGATGAGTCATGGTACAGCTAACATTTGGCTGTTCAACCCCATGAGGAAAAGGTCCTTGAGATAGCTACAGAAGATTGAGACCGCTCAGGGGAATACCAAAACCTCCATGTCAAGGCAAGCCAGTAAACTTCATTGTTCCGTGCTGGGCAATTCTCTCATTACCACGACTGTTAGCTTATTCTTAAGATGCTTAAGCTACTATCCCTATGGCAGAACCAATGACCCTTGTTCTCTTATCCAGGCAGCAGTAGCACCCACACAACTGTCACCCTGAAGAGGTCTGCCCCTCAGCACCTCCTCCACCTCTGAGGAAGAAGCCGTAGATTCCTCAGAAGATGCACCAGCAACACTTTCTCCTGCATGCTCCACCAGCTCAGATTTTCACCTTGTGGGTTTTTAATCTAGATAAAATTCAGGGGCATACCACTGACACAGCCCCCCCCCCAAAAATGCTGGCAGAACTCCACAGCTGTTTGGTGAAGAAACAGTGTGCTGGCATTCAGAGAACTGACAGACACCAGCTCAGCCCCTGTAAAAAATGACTCTATGGTGTTGGCTGTTAATGACCATACAATGCACGGACAATCAAAGGCAGGGTTGTCAGAGACCTTTGGTAAACTGGATCAAAGGTTCGAGTAGGCCACTATTATCAGCTGGTTCCAGCATGAGTACATTTGGCTGTCTTCATGGAGAGGTTTGCAGCAGCATCTGAAAGCCAGTACTATAGAACACTGGCTGCCAAAATGCATGCAGGCTAACATTCCATCACTCCTGTCACTGTTGCTCAGCATCAATGGTAAGATGAAAGGTGGGAGGCGAGGGACCTCGGTCTTACTTCACTGAGAAGATCAATAAGAGCAAAGTTAATGCAAGCACCTTGTAACAGGATCTTGTCTAGAATTATACTCTGCACTTATAGCCCAGAGTGTGATCACTCATGAACGTACACTTCTCTGGATTATTTGTGTGATTTAACAAGAGAGTATACACTCATTCAAGGATGGGTGATGACTAATGCTCAACTACTATTTAAAAGTAGCCTCAGTGCAAATGTATGTACCCTGTTTCTGCAGAACAAAACAAAAAGCTACTCCACCCACTGTGAATGCCATATTTCTTTCTTTCTTACTGTGCACTTATCGTTGACGGTGACATTCTAACCACTTCATGCTCTTGTGAATTAGTTCTAGGCTCCATCTGACAATCAAGAGGACTCCCTCCTCATGTCTGTTTTGTGTTGCTG